>NC_079227.1:23337419-23352059 GCF_029633865.1 Lampris incognitus
TGGCTAGTGACTGACGGCCCCTAGCCAGACTCTCGTGTCCGTGTCCTTGAACAATACAAATGTACAATAGTAAATACACATGCAACTGCTGTATACTGGTTACAAATTATTGCTGTTTTTGTAGTTGCTGTAGTTGTGAGGTGGATGGTAGGTGAATATATAGTGTATACTTCTGGTACATATGATAATATGGGGTAATATAGTGTGAGTATTGTATATGGGCATGATGGGTTGGGGAGTTGTGGTATTGGTGTATAGTATAGTGTATGGGCAATATAATATGAAAGCTATATGGTATAATATATGGGCATAAGTTGTTGATTATTCAACCATAACAAATCTCTGTATAGTAGCGACACACCTGTTGTGCATACATGCTTGCCTCCGATGTCCTGTTACTCCATTTATTCCTTCTGTTTTTTTTCTTTTTCTTTTTTCTTCTTTTTTTGAGTGATGTCTGCAAATGCTAGAAGCTGCTGTGAATCGGGAGTCAAATTCCTGGTGTGCATAGGCCCACTGGGCCCATGAAGGTGATTCTGATTCTGATCTGGCTTGTTGTGTCATTAATCTTACAGCGTGCCGCTTTGTTAGCTAGCATCAGCCGAACGCTTAAAATGCAAACGCGGCACAAAAACCGTCAACACTAGTTTGCGTTCAACAAGGCTTTTCAATACCGGATTAACATTCATGAGAATGGGTGTGTATGAAATGCATGTTGCTGCGGTCTCTCCTGGTACTCGGAAATCAGTCAAACCTGATTAAAATGACCCAACGTGAGACGAGGAAAAAGTGACAAGCTTTTGTTATGTTTCCCGAATGTTTGTCCATTTTGCAACCTGGTCCGAGCATCATCTTTGAAAGCCCCAGAAAGCGGGAAAGGGAGCCTCGGCCGATCAGACAAAGCACCCCTGAAGAGTGTTCAATTACAAGACCCGGAGATTTTGACAGGCTGAAATTTGAATAATCTCTCATTTAGCTACCTGAAAAGGGCCCTGGCTTTGCTCATTTGATATCACAGGGTTCTTTATATGTCACCGCGGAGGAGGACGGCAAGTGCCAATTGTTAGAAGCCCAGTCATCAATCGGCCTTTTGCTCTTCTCTCCTGACACGAGGGTGTTGATGGCATTTGCCGGGACCCCTCCGATTTGCATTTCAGGCCAAACTGCCTCCACTATCTCCAGCAAGTCAGTCGGGCTGATATGTAGGGATTTAAAACCCACAGCCTTCCTGTTCTGAGTGGTGTTTTTCATGAAAGCCGTTCTTTTGCCCCGGGAGATAAACCACTGTTCTGCTGTGAGCCTTTGGTTCTGTATTTCAGATCAGTCTTGTTTTCCCACAGCAGACTGGAGGAGACCGATGGCACCTCAGATGCCACGAGGAGCAGGCAGGAGATAAAAACCATAGAGCTCCCCCCTCTCCTTTTTCAAAGACACGTGACATCGACTTCTCTCAGTACTTTTCCTATGCGTCTTCGGGATGAAGACAACACCCTCTCTCGCAACGAAAGGCAGAAAGGTGAATAATAACACTTCTTTCAGGAGGGGTCGTACAATTGACAGTCGTTTCACTTAAGCCGTATAACTGCTTAAATACGTGTTTGAAGTTCTGGATAACTTGTCCGAGTAAACCTTACAGTAGCTGATGTAGCTAAAATGCACACACACACACACACACACACACACACACACACACACACACACACACACACACACACACACACACACACACACACACACACACACACACACACACACATATAATCCAGCGAGTCAAGTAAATTCTTTATGAGACAGTACAAGCCTGTTTCATGCCATAAGCAATCATCAGCTGTCAATACAGTTACTCGGGGAAAGGACATACCAGCTACTGCTCCGTCATGCACATCACGTGCACAACGTCCAATGGGGATGGGAGAGATGTCCACGTTCAAAAATTCAAAAACACATGATCGCTAACAGTCCAGTGGGGGGGGGGGGAATTGGTAGTTGTCTGTTGGCATGATTTATTTATAATTATTAATTAATTAAATATATATATATTCACTTTGGGTGTCTAGAAAAGCGCAAAATGATATATATATATATATATGTGTGTGTGTGTGTGTGTGTGTATATATATATGCTAGAGAGAGAGAGAGATACTAGACACATGTTTGCTGTACTATGTTTCTTTGCTGTGGTGTGTTTGTTTTCAGTGGTGTTTTCCAGTTGATGTTTGGCTTTGTTTAATGTTTGGATGCTTGCTTTGGCAATATGTACATCGTTATGTCACACCAACGAAGCCATTTGAATTCGAATTTGAATTTGAATTTACTAGAGAGAGAGAGAGAGAGAGAGAGAGAGACAGAGACAGAGAAAGAGATACCAGAGAGAGAGATACTACAGAGAGAACGAGATACTAGAGAGAGAGATACTACAGAGAGAACGAGATACCAGAGAGAGAGAGAGAGAGAGATACTAGAGAGAGAGAGAGAGAGACAGAGAAAGAGATACCAGAGAGAGAGATACTACAGAGAGAACGAGATACTAGAGAGAGAGATACTACAGAGAGAACGAGATACCAGAGAGGTACTAGAGAGAGAGAGAGAAAGGGATACTAGAGAGAGAGAGAGAGAGAGAGAGAGAGAGAGAGAGAGAGAGAGAGAGAGAGAGAGAGAGAGAGAGAGAGAGAGAGAGAGAGAGAGAGAGAGAGAGAAAGGGATACTAGAGAGAGAGAGAGAGAGAGACTCACACAAAGAAGCCCAAGACCACAGACACACACACACACACACACACACAGACTCATAAATACACATGCACACATGCACGCACAGATACAGTCGTCCTATCCTACTGCTCTAAATAAAATAAATGATAATAATAATAGTTACATAATAAATAATTAGTAAGTACTACTGGTAACTGATTACCAGTCTGGTTTTTATACTGCACCGGTATATGTTCTGATTTCTTGTATCTGTCTTTGTACATGTGCATGTTCGGTATATGTTCTGATTTATTTTTTCTGTTTGTAATGACTGCGTTGGCAATACAAGTGCCTACTTGTCATGCCAATAAAGCACTTTTGAATTTGAAATTTGAGAGAGAGAAACTAGAGCGAGAGAGAGAGATACTAGAGAGATACGAGAGGTCTCTGCTTCCGGTGTGGGGAGATGGCGGCACGAATTCACGTTTGCTGCGGCCTGACCCAGTACCGTCCATGCAGTGTCT
Organism: Lampris incognitus; assembly: GCF_029633865.1. Classification (NCBI taxonomy): domain Eukaryota; kingdom Metazoa; phylum Chordata; class Actinopteri; order Lampriformes; family Lampridae; genus Lampris; species Lampris incognitus. The sequence goes on from NC_079227.1 coordinate 23,340,630, forward strand.
TCGTCCATATCTGCGTTTAAGTTTTGCCTTCGTTTGATGGCTGGGAGAGCTGGTTCTGGATTGGCTGGGAGAGCTTGGTCTGCTGTGTCTTGTGGGCCCAGGGATCACGGCCCTGCCTGGAGCTGCGAATGTGGCGGTAACACCAAAGGTGGTCTGACAGGACGCAGAAGAGGGGCAGGCTAAGCTAACTGCTAGCCCACGCAGACCGGCAGTTCCGATAACACTGAGGGTGGTCTGGCGGCGGCCTCACCTGGCGTTGACTGTGGTGGTTTTGGTGTCATCCTGTGGAGTGTGTTGAGGGTGTCTGGCTGGGAGAGCTGGTGTTGGATTGGCTGGGGAGCCTGGTCGGCTGTGTCCGGTGGGCCAAAGGACCACGGCCCCTGCCTGGAGCTGTGCCCGAGGAGGGAGCACCGAGGGCGGTCTGACAGGATGCAGAAGCGGGGCAGGCTAAGCTAACTGCTAGCCCGTGCAGACCATTAGTTCCGACAGTCATCCTGGCTGGCGTTCGTTCCCTTGGACAGTGATTTTTTTTTTTTTAAGTTTGGATATGTGTGTGGCAGCACGGTGGCGCGGTCGCCTCACAGCAAAAAGGTCCTGGGTTTAAGCCCCGGGGTAGTCCAACCTTGGGGGGGTTGTCCCAGGTCGTCCTCTGAGTGGAGTTTGCATGTTCTCCCCGTGTCTGTGTGGGTTTCCTCTGGGGGCTCCGGTTTCCTCCCACAGTCCAAAGACATGTAGGTCTGTTGAATCAGTCGTACTAAATTGCCCCTAGGTATGAATGTGTGTGTGTGGCAGCCTGTCCAGGGTGTCTCCCCGCCTGCTGCCCAATGACTGCTGGGATAGGCTGCCACACACACACATTCATAACTAGGGGCAACCCTGAGAGCAGGATAAGCGGTTTGGATAATGGATGGATGGATGGATGGATGTGTTAGTTTAGACACATGTGTCAGTTAGCATGTGTGTTCTTGAAGTTCTTGTAGTTTTTGAATATGTGTTTTTGTCTTTGTGTTGCACTGCTTTGGGCTGGGGAAATGATATTTTGTTTCATTTCGACAAATTAAGTGTTCCTGATGACTGATCCCTGAAGTGCTCCTGAGATACTAGAGAGCGAGAGATAGAGAGATACTAGAGAGATAGATATTCAAGAGAGAGAGAGAGATACAGACACACAAATACAGTAAAACCAAACATCCAGTACACACAGCGATCTCTCGTGTCATGTGCCGTCGTGTGACAGTCGTTACAGTGTGGAGGAGGATTGTGGCAGTTCGGAGAATAAATTACATGTACAGTCTTACAAAGTGAAGAGCAGATGGGATCTGTAGAAACGACTGTACATGTGCATTGTGACTAAGTGTGATGATGTTCAGGTATAGAGGGGCGAGGTGGCTCAGGTGCCATACTGAAAAAAGAAAAGAAGAAGAAAACGAGCCAACTGCTTATTGTGGATGTAACTGTGATTGGCGGTGCAGGTTATGCAGTTTGAAACACAACCTGCAGCCAGGGTGTCATCCGCCGTGGTTCTCTTGCAGAAAGGAGGAGACAGAGTGTGCAGTAAACAAAGTGGAGAACGTTCGCCTTCGCCCTGCAAAGCTGTTACTGCTGCAGTTTTGCTGGAGCGGCACATGGCGGGCGGGAGACGGCACGAGGCGTTCCTGAAGTATTGCTCTCCGCAGCGAGGTACAGGGAAACAGCATGGACAAGAGCGAGAGAGGGATAAGCAGAGAGGGGGGGGGGGACACAAAAGAGGAAGTCCTGATCGTCCACACGTCTCCACCTCTGCCCACCCTTTTTCCTTATTCTTCCTCCATCCATCCATCCATCCATCCATCCATCCATGGCTCTTGGTTATCTGTTGAATGTTTGTTTCATCCGTCTCCCCAGCCCTGGCTTGTTTGAGGGGATTTGAGGGGCGAGATGGCTAATCCTAACTTTGAACATGAATCAGCATCCAGGGGGAAGGCCTCCTGGAATCTCTGCCTCTTTCTTATGATAATGGTCCAATCAGTGTGGCTGCTGATGAAAATGCCAGCCAGCTTATCTCAGTGGGACAGCTTGGGAGTCGGGAGGGAGGCCTGGACACTCGGAGGAACAACCGGACCCTGTGTCGAAACATGGGGGTGGGAGGGGGGGGCGCCCTTATCTTTGGTAGCTAGCTCCAACGGTATTTGTGTTTATGTTGTTGTCATTATCATTGTTTTGTGTGCAATTGTGTGTGTGTGTGTGTGTGTGTGTGTGTGTGTGTGTGTGTGTGTGTGTGTGTGTGTGTGTGTGTGTGTGTGTGTGTGTGTGCGTGTGTGTCCGCGTGTAAATTTCCGTGTTTTTATGACATTGTTTTAGTGTCTGTTGGGGTGCGTTGGCAAGATAATTGGGAAATCTGAATGTGTGTGTGTGTGTGTGTGTGTGTGTGTGTGTGTGTGTGTGTGTGTGTGTGTGTGTGTGTGTGTGTGTGCGCGCGCACATGTTCACACACTTTGTGCACAAAAACATGCTGCACGTGCATCAGTATGTGGTGTTTTATCACCAAGTGTGACACACAAGGGGGTATCAAGGCATGTGATATGAGGGTGTGTGTCTGTGTATGTGTGTGTGTGTGTGTGTGTGTGTGTGTGTGTGTGTGTGTGTGTGTGAGAGAGTTTTTGTTGATGTGTGCAGGTCTGAACTTGTATTTCTCTCAACCTGATGCTCCTGACTGTACACAACAGGCAAATTTCTGGCTCGCAACATCCGACCCGGCTCCTGCAGCTCACCCCTCAAGCTGATAACCGCTGAACACGAGACGTTCCTGTTCGTTCAGCGCCAGAGCGAGCCGTCAGGCGCACATTCTCACAGACACACAATCGTGAAACGCACACTTACATCTGTTTAAGGTTGAAGCCATCTGTTGACCATGTCTGCCATTATTACCATTACTCTAAACAGGACCCCGTGTATTCAATAACCTGCACTATAAAACACAAGCGCTGCACCGCACAGGGCAAACTACACTGCTGGGGTTTTATTTCCGTGACATCGACAACACACTGGTGTGTTTTCCCTCATCAGGAATATTTCATTCATCAACAGACAGAAGAGAAAAAAACCAGAGGTGGAGAAAGGCAGAATCTCACTGGACAGCATCAAGTCTCCATGTTCCCCTTTGCTTGGAACTAATACATTTTAAAAGTGAATGGCTTGTGTGTGTGAGTGTGTGTGTGTGTGAGTACATTTGTGTGTGTGTGAGAGAGAGAGAGTACATTTGTGTGTGTGTGAGAGAGTACATTTGTGTGTGTGTGAGAGAGTACATTTGTGTGTGTGTGAGAGAGAGAGTACATTTGTGTGTGTGTGTGAGAGAGAGTACATTTGTGTGTGTGTGAGAGAGTACATTTGTGTGTGTGTGAGAGAGTACATTTGTGTGTGTGTGTGTGTGAGAGAGTACATTTGTGTGTGTGTGTGTGTGTGTGTGTGTGTGTGTGTGTGTGTGTGTGTGTGTGTGTGAGAGTACATTTGTGTGTGTGTGAGAGAGAGAGAGTACATTTGTGTGTGTGTGAGAGAGTACATTGGTGTGTGTGTGTGTGAGTACATTAGTGTGTGTGAGAGAGTACATTGGTGTGTGTGTTTGAGTACATTTGTGTGTGTGTGTGTTTGTGTGTTTGTGTGTTTAAGTACATTCGTGTGTGTGTGTGTGTGTGTGTGAGAGAGTACGTGTGTGTGTGTGTGTGTGTTTGAGTACATTTGTGTGTGTATGTGTGTGTGTGTGTGTGTGTGTGTGTGTGTGTGTGTGTGTGTTTGAGTACATTTGTGTGTGTGAGAGAGTACATTGGTGTGTGCGTATTTGAGTACATTGGTGTGTGTGTGTGTGTGTGTGTTTGAGTACATTAGTGTGTGTGTGTGAGAGAGAGTACATTAGTGTGTGTGTGTGTGTGTGACAAGAGTACATTTGTGTGTATGTGTGTGTGTGTGTGAGTGAGAGAGAGTACATTTGTGTGTGTGTGTGTGTGTGTGTGTGTGTGTGTGTGTGTGTGTGTGTGTGGGAGAGTACATTTGTGTGTGTGTGTGTGTGTGTGTGTGGGAGAGTACATTTGTGTGTATGTGTGTGTGTGTGTGAGTGAGAGAGAGTACATTTGTGTGTGTGTGTGTGTGTGTGTGTGTGTGTGTGGGAGAGTACATTTGTGTGTGTGTGTGTGTGTGTGTGTGTGTGTGTGTGTGTGTGTGTGTGTGTATGTGTGTCTGCCCATGTCAATCTTGCGGGTATGGCAACAGGTGCCTATAGTTGCTGTCAGTGGGCGGCACCAGGTGGTGGACCTACTGAGGCTGTAACCAATGTGTGCTTGGGGGCAGGCAGGAGGGGTGCGACCCGTGTAAAAGCGGGTTATGGTGGAGACTATCTGACACGTCAGTCATAGATGAAATGTGTGAACCAGCAGCGAGTTAGGAAGCGGTTTGCAGCTGGGGGCGAGCAGGCGATGGGGAGCGATGCAGGGAAGAAAAAAAAGCAAGGAAAAAAAGAAAAAGGCCTTCTGTCCATCACCGTACAAGGAAGGTTGGGTTACAGGGGAGGCATTAGGCCAGATTAAGAGGCTAAGCAGGGGGCACTGTCTGTCTCTTCATTGGCACTTGGAGAGGACTGGAGCTGCCTAGAGACCTGAGCACACAGCTGTTATTGGACACTTACTAGACACGCCGGCGTCCACTTAAACTGTGTGTGTATGTGTGTGTGTGTGTGTGTGTGTGTGTGTGTGTGTGTGTGTGTGTGTGTGTGTGTGTTTAAGTGTGAACAACGGTATCATCCTCCGCTTCCGCCATTTCCCATTGCGAGACGAGGGATTGTCCCACATGGTGAGTCCTTGCTGGTAACCTACCCATGCTCGGGGCAGAGTCCTAATGAGAGGCCATTATCACTGGTGAGGACGCCGCGGTGGCGATGAGAGGGGGTGGCAGCGGGGCTTTGTCGCGACCCGGGAATAGCCACATGACGCTTGTATCTCTCCAATATAAACACTCTGTCCTGTTTCTTCCCCCTCCCTCTACCGTTTCTGCCTCTCCGTCCACTTAACAACCCCCGTCGCCGTGGCCCCGGACTGCTTCCTGTTTTGATCCCCCTCCTGTCTTTCACTTGTCATTGTACAGCTCTTCCAATCACGACGTGTTGAATGTCTCTCTCTCTCACACTCTCTCCCTCTCTCTAAGATTGGCTAGCTAGCGGAGGAGGGGAGGGTCGCGGTGGGAGCAGCGGATGGGGTGGATGGGGTAACAAGCGGACAGAGGAGCGTGGGGATTATGACCCCCCCGTCCCCACACCTCCTCCCTAGATGTGTTTCCCTTCATCAGAGGATAGGAATGGCACGTACAGTACGCCAGCAGGGCTCAAATCCATGAGCTCATTTTCTATGTGTGAGTGTGTGGTAGTGGAGGTCGAGGTGGTGGCGGTGGTGGCGGCGGTGGCGACGGCAGCGGCGGGTTCAACGTGGACACCATATCCAAAGAAGAACAGCGTGTGTTGTGGTTGCGAACTTTTTTGGCCGGCTCCATTTCCATCACGTGTGAGATTTCTGTGCGGCGTCATGTACATAATCATTAGCACAGGAGCTCGTGCCGCTCGCCAGGCGAGGCCCCGGGTGCAAAATGTTACTGGGTTAAAGAGAAAACACCTTTCTCATATGGCTTATTGAGACATAATGTAGACCAGAAACAGGAACCGAGCAAACAAGGAAACCACTCTTAACACTCTACAGGAACTCTTGAAAGCGCTTTAGATGTGAATCCAAGTCGTTTTACGAGACCCCAAAAAAGTCTTGTCTCAAATTGCAGAGCACAAGTTGAAATGACACTTCCAGCAATCCGCTCGCCCTATCATCTCCTCCGCTTTATTCTCGGACTTTTCCATTCAGTCTAGTTTCAAAACTTTAAATCCCCTGCCTTTCAAAAGCTGGAGACACTGTGCCTGTGTGCGTGAGAGAGAGAGAGAGAGCAAAAGACAGTGAGAGAGACAGAGAGTGAGTGTGAGAGTGAGCAAGAGAGTGAGAGAGAGATCAAGAGACAGGGAGAGACAGGGAGAGAGAGCGAGAGTGAGAGAGTGAGAAAAAGAGAGAAAGTGAGCGAGATAGAGAGAACATGCAAGAGAGAGAGAGTGAGAGAGAGGTAGACAGAGAGAGAGAGCAAGAGAGAGGTAGACAGAGAGAGAGAGTGAGAGAGAGGTAGACAGAGAGAGAGAGCAAGAGAGAGGTAGACAGAGAGAGAGAGAGAGAGAGAGGTAGACAGAGAGAGAGAGCAAGAGAGAGGTAGACAGAGAGAGAGAGCAAGAGAGAGGTAGACAGAGAGAGAGAGCAAGAGAGAGGTAGACAGAGAGAGAGAGTGAGAGAGAGGTAGACAGAGAGAGAGAGCAAGAGAGGTAGACAGAGAGAGAGAGTGAGAGAGAGGTAGACAGAGAGAGAGAGCAAGAGAGAGGTAGACAGGGAGATAGAGCAAGAGAGAGGTAGACAGAGAGAGAGAGCAAGAGAGAGGTAGACAGAGAGAGAGAGCAAGAGAGAGGTAGACAGAGAGAGAGAGCAAGAGAGAGGTAGACAGAGAGAGAGAGCAAGAGAGAGGTAGACAGAGAGAGAGAGTGAGAGAGAGGTAGACAGAGAGAGAGAGCAAGAGAGAGGTAGACAGAGAGAGAGAGAGAGGTAGACAGAGAGAGAGAGAGAGGTAGACAGAGAGAGAGAGCAAGAGAGAGGTAGACAGAGAGAGAGCAAGAGAGAGGTAGACAGAGAGATAGCAAGAGAGAGGTAGACAGGGAGAGAGCAAGAGAGAGGTAGACAGAGAGAGAACAAGAGAGAGGTAGACAGAGAGAGAACAAGAGAGAGGTAGACAGGGAGAGACAGCAAGAGAGAGGTAGACAGAGAGATAGCAAGAGAGAGGTAGACAGAGAGAGAGCAAGAGAGAGGTAGACAGGGAGAGAGCAAGAGAGAGGTAGACAGAGAGAGAGCAAGAGAGAGGTAGACAGAGAGAGAGCAAGAGAGAGGTAGACAGAGAGAGAGCAAGAGAGAGGTAGACAGAGAGAGAGCAAGAGAGAGGTAGACAGAGAGAGAGCAAGAGAGAGGTAGACAGAGAGAGAGCAAGAGAGAGATAGACAGAGAGAGAGCAAGAGAGAGGTAGACAGAGAGATAGCAAGAGAGAGGTAGACAGAGAGAGAGAGAGGTAGACAGAGAGAGAGCAAGAGAGAGGTAGACAGAGAGAGAGAGAGGTAGACAGAGAGAGAGCAAGAGAGAGGTAGACAGAGAGAGAGAGCAAGAGAGAGGTAGACAGAGAGAGAGCAAGAGAGAGGTAGACAGGGAGAGAGCAAGAGAGAGGTAGACAGAGAGAGAGCAAGAGAGAGGTAGACAGAGAGAGAGCAAGAGAGAGGTAGACAGGGAGGCGAAAAAGCAGAGAAAGAGGATCTGCTTTTGACGACTTTCATTTGCCCTGCTGGAAACCATTTCCATAGGCTTGAGTTTTACACTCCCAGTAAAGGACAGTTGTGTGGAAGCTGATTCGGGGAGGGAGGCTTTACAAAGTGAATGGAGAGAGGAAAAGAAGCCGCCTGTCTGTGCGCGACGCGGTCGAGTCCTCCTTCACAGGACTGCTCTGTTTGTCCTTATCAGCTAGGCTCACAAAGCCTGGACTCGCCACTTCAGACTAAAGAGGGAGGATGCACACAAAGTCATACGAACCCACATGAGGAGGAGACGCTATGTGCACAAAGAAAACAACAAACGTGCACACGCACACACACACACGCCCGCACACAAAATACACATGCACACTGGGGGGGAAAACACAGAAGAAAGTGCTCATGGGAAAGCAACAGCGAAGAGACTCGTGTATAAGTTTGGGATCCGTTTCCTCTGCAGCCTTGCTCTTGGTTAACATCTGCTTAAGTCCTGGTTCACGGGGTCCATAGGATGACTCAGGCTGTTGGTTCTGATTAGGCTCTGGCCCGGACTAAATGTCGACGGCTGTTTCAATTGCTTCCTGATTAGACCGTATACGGCCGGAGCCCGGCAGCTGATGCATCGCTGCTTACACATCGTCACGGCTGCCATGCTGGACCCGAGGACAGGTGTCTCTCTGTCATGAGGAGTTTTCTGGAAAAGTCAGTGTGTGTGTAGGTGTGTGTGCGTGTGTGTTAGTGTACATGTGTGAGCGTTGAGAATAAGGATACAGACCTACAGTATTAATTTGTCACACCCCGACATGCTTGTCCATGTGCATCCCGACGCCCATTAATCACATGGGTCCGGTGCACACAGACACAACAACACACGCATGTTCTCCTCTGGTGCCATGCCAAGCGGCCTACCCAAAAGTAACAGCCGCTCCAGACCGCCTGTGGTCCCCGTCCCCTCCTCTGGTGTATGGGGGCACCTGCCACATGCTGCCGCTGGACCAGCTAAGGTTACTGAACCCAACTGGGCCCTGGCACCAGCGGGCCATCAGCACTCACTCAAGACATCCTCTCTGCCGGCCTCCTGACCGCTGGGCACCTGGAGCTCTGAGCTCACGGGGCCGCGAAGAAGAGGACCACATTAAATCATCAAGCCCCCCGGGTGCTCCGCCCCGAAACATCCAATAGCGGCACTCTGACGGGAGTACAAGTGGGCTCATCAATCATCGATTACCTCACATCTTTATTTGTCTCATCAAACATTTGAAACGTTTTGCTCCACTGCGCTGCCAAGCGCTCCTTTCTTCCGCTCCCATTAAGGGCCGATTCTCCGTGGTGCCGCCCCGATTTCACCACGCCGCAGATGCACAGCTCGCGGAGAAAGGTGGCGTCACATCCCCTGGCCTCAGGAGCGGCTAGCAGGTGTGAAAACAAGCCTGTGGTAGGGAGGGAAGGTCAAGGAAAGGAGGGGAGAGGAGGAAGAAAGGAGGAGGAGGAGGAGGATGCGAGGGTTGCTACTCTGCAGTTAAGGTTACGGGGCTTAGTATTTGGCTGCTTTTGGTGCACGAGCCCATTAATCATTTACAGCTACTGACAGGACTTCTGCAGCAGCGCACACACACACACACACACACACACACAGACACACACACACACACACACACACACACACACACACACACACACACACACACACACACACACACACACCGCTGCGTCTGCCCCTGTTACCACATACACAGGGCAACACGCCCTGATTTTAATCAAACATGCTCATCAATTACCCCACCCACACAGGCACGCATACACACATACATACATACACACACACATACATACATACATACACACACACACACGCACACGCCCATTTTGTCCACCCGTCATTCAATCGATCTCTTCATCTCTCCTACAGACCCGTGATAAGAGTTGGCAACTGCTTGCAAGACCTCAAATTTGTTTCCGTCTCATTTTCCACTTGGCAGCCATTTTAAAGAGACCAAACTGCAGCTCTGTGCCAATGAAAATAAACAGAGGGAGAAACGCTAAATAAACCGTTGAATGATGACAAACCAGAAGAGAGATGTAACGCAATAAACCTTTGTTAACAAACACAGTTCCACGGAGTGCTGTCGGGTTACGGAGACCGTGTTGTGGAAAGACTGATTGCGGCGTGAGTAGCTGACCGTGAAGCCTTTTGTGCTCCACGTCTCTCTCTGACGGATGATGGAGAGGCGTTTTGTTGATACGGCCTTGCTGTGGTTTTTTGCGCTGACTGACTTGAGCATGAATCCTATTTCTAAAACATGATAACAGCCTATGCAGCGGAGGCTCTTTCCATTTCATGTGAATAACACGTGTTTTGCATTTCATGTGAGGTCACAGGCACCCCAAAGGGTTGGTTTTAAACTAAGTTAGTAAACCTTTCCAAACTCTCACCTGGATCTTTTGGGAAGTAATTACAATATCACTGTCCATGCAATGAACCACAACCAGCAGAAAGGTTGCACTTAATTACCTCTCAATAGTCATGATTTACATGGTTCAATACATAGTATGTTTATGATTTATAATATAAAATAAATATAATATTCTTTACAGCATCATATTTTCATGATATTGTCAACCTAAGATCAACATTTAAAGGAAACTATCTGGCTCTCGTTTTTTTGTAAGTGCTATTCCAAAATCCACCACTAGGGGCTATCTGCTCCACAGGTTAACCCAACTGAGAGTAAATCACTCCCCCGTTCACTGACCAAGTACTGCAGTGAATGACACAGAGGATTAGAGACTGAGCGTGCAGATACACTGAGACAGTGTGCTATTTTCAAATTATAGATTTTACTGATGTTTGTTTTGACAATGAAAAGAGAGGAGTTATTTGAATTCGGCTCGCTTTTCACTTCTGTGACAAGAAGTGATGGCAGTCAAAGAGATGACGATTACTCCGCAAAAATGTTCGCTGAGGTGAGAGAGAAGGAGCAAGTCACAGCCTCTTAGGTTTTCTGCAACCCTATGTAAATGTTTGAGAGTACACATGGTTTTAGATTAAGACTTTGGCAAAAAAAAAACGTCGCACGCTATTTTGCAAGAGGAGCTTGTCTACATGTCTACAGATACGCCCTGGTCTCGGTGCTGTGTGCAAACACACATGCACCACCAGCACAAGAAACATGCCAAGATTTGAAGTTTTGCAGCTTTGTTTGTCCCACCAGCAAAAACAGATCAGTGTATATGGTCACGGTGCAGTGTTTCACACCACGGGAGAAATGTCCTCTGGAGGTCAATGCAATAAGGCTGCCACCAGCAGAACAGCCAGCGGGAGAAAGAAATATAGACAGCTGAGCAAAACCATGTCTGGACCTCAGAAAGAAAGACAGGAACTCTAACAGTAGAAGGAGAGAAAGGAAGAGATGGAGAGACAGGGGTATACAGCAAAAAAAGATTACTTAAGGGAGTACAAGGGAAAATCTTAGCATTAAATTAACATTGGTAAATCACCGCAGGAAATAAAAACTAAAGGACTGAGGTTTTTCTGTTAAAGAATGCTTAGGAAAATAGAGGAGGAGGAGGAGGAGGAGGAGGAGGAGGAGGAGGAGGAGGAGGAGGAGAGAGACGGGGCCAAAAGATGGACAGACAGTGTTGCGCATTTGGCAGATAGAGCGGAGTTAGAAAAATAACACGGCCAAGTATTTCAAGACAAGACGAGAGTGAAATCCCCAGCATATCAAGAGGCGAGAGGCTGTAGGAGTGACATGCCACACCATATATATCGTGTCCTCGCCACCTTTCCCCTGGGTGCCGACCAGGCTTGAAATCCTAGGTTAGATCTACAAAGGTGAGATTTACCCTCATTCCTCCTGTAATCTATCCCTTGTTTTATGCCACCGGGGGCTTTGGGAGGGTAGGGGGTGTAAGTGTTTGCAGAGGGAGGAGAGGTCCCATCATGCCTCGAAGGGACACTGACGGTAATTGTTTCCCGTTTAGTGAATCAAAGCACTTATATATTGGCGATGGCCGTTTAAATTATGGCTCATCTGTCA
>NC_079227.1:23352259-23417259 GCF_029633865.1 Lampris incognitus
GAGAGAGAGAGAGAGAGAGAGAGAGAGAGAGAGAGAGAGAGAGAGAGAGAGAGATCTGTTTTGTTTCAAAAGAGAATGAGAGCAGCGACCCCTCATTCTTCCTTTGAACTTAATCTTCTCTTCTTGGTCGCAGGAAGGTTGGCTGAGACATAACATGAGGGTTTGTCAGCGCGCCACTCTAAACATCGCGGATGATGCGCCGCCCGCCGCCCGCTGGCACCTCCCTCACGCCGGTATCCACATCGCCGCACTCGTAAATACAGGAATGGCGCCCAAAGTCCCCCCCCCCCTGTTTACTGCTTTTTAGGGTAAGCGCACACAATTTTGAAACCAAAGTAAACACTGGCGTTGCCATTTCGCCCAAACTCTCATTATCGGATTGTTCCAACAAAACCTTTTCCTTTGTGAGAAGCCGAGACGGAGGGCTCGCACCGTCTCTCCTCCTAGCGGTGAAACACGATGGCTGTACGTGGGGTGCAAGGGGGGGGGACGTGTGGACAGAGTGACGTCATGAAAGCCAGATTTATAGGCTGGTGAAGAAAACGGTCCTCGCTGCTCTGGTATATTTCACCTGTTCCTTAACGCACCGAGGTTAAGTTATGCAAACTGTGTTTTACCCCCTTCAAACAGATAACAGATGGACAAAGTCAAGGAAAAGTGCCTCTTTTTTTTTAAATGTTATCTCAAATTCTTACAACATTTAACCTTTGGGGTCATGTGTTATTTAGCTAGTTCCTTTGAGGTTAGTGGCTATTATAAACAGTTAGTGATATGCGTGGGCTGTGTGAGTCTGCAGTACAGGTGGCAGACCTGCACCTGTGGGAGACGGAGAGCGGCTGTGCATATGTGTGATGCCCTGACCTGACCTGTGATAATGGCTACAAGTGTTCCTGCACGGTTGTAAAAATATGTGTGCGCCTTGTTCTACTTGTTAATACACATGCATTCTTGGTTTGTGTGCATGTGTGTGCGTGCGTTCGCGCGTGCGTGCGTGCGTGCGTGTGTGCGTGTGTGTGTGTGTGTGAGATGTCCTGACCTGACCTGACTTGGGCTAATGGATATACACAGGGTCAAGCATGCCTGGAGTGCTGAATATGTGGAGCAGGTTGGTGCGACGGTGTGTGCGTGGAGTGTCTATGGGTGTAGTGGTAGAGGGGCAGGTGACGGTCAAAGGTTTCGCCAGAACAGACTGGTGAGAATGTGTGCATGCATGTGCGAGGACTGGTACCGAACAGCAGGTGCGGGAAGTCAGAGGAGGGGTCGTGTGTGTGTGTGTAGGACACTGGGTAAGGGCAAGAAAGGCCCCAGCCGTGTTGACCTTTTTAAAATGAAGTAATTGTTCTTAAGGGTCTGATCCACATTTGTGCAAAATGCTAGCATATGTAACTTGTGATCCGGCTTCATCTGGCTGCTGCAGAGCCTTTATGATACAAAGATAGCTCACCACCTGACCTCAAGGAGTTTCATGTTTACAATCACATTCAATTATAGCCCTGCTCTCCCCCAACCTACAAGAGCAAGGGACTTTTCATCTTCCGGAGGAAGAAACATGATGGAGGAAGGGTACAGGACCAGCTAAATGAAGCTCACGGGCCTACTGTGTTTGCAAGACAGAGAAGATGGTGGGGTGGGGGGGGGGACTTCTTCATCATGCAAATCAGGAGTGACAATCCTTTTTCCCCTCCTCCGTCAGGCCAGCCAGTGTTGATGCAGCGGCCCTGACACGATGGCCACAACTGCAACACACATCATCTAGCCCTCATTTACAAAAGGAATCAGAAACACTTGGTCATTTCACCTCATGCGCACACGAAGTGAGATGAAATGCCGCACATCCTCCCCAGCCCGCAGCAGTGCAACATATAGACAAAAACACATTTAAGAACTACTAGAACACACATATCCAAACCAAAAATTAATAATTAAATCACTGTTCAAGGGAAAAAATGCCAGCCAGGAGGACTGTCAGAACCGCCGGTCTGCATGGGCTAGCCGTTAGCTTGGCCTGCCCGATTACACGTCAGTCAGAAAAGCCTCGCCGGTTGAGGCTCGAGGAGGCCCTGAATGGAAAATTTCTGCATTTCCGCATTTCCCTCAAATGACATCACGCCTTGGACCTAGAATCTCCTGGATAGTCCAGAAAACCCTCGCTGGTCTCCCCCTCATCCTGTCAGTATCTTGTACCAACCAGGAACATCAAGATTGGTGCCAAATGAGTCCTGAACCATTGAGAAAAGCTGGAGTCTTCAGATGTGAGTCAGCCATAGGAAAAAGAAAAGAAAAAAAACAGTGGGAGGAGGTGGAGGCAGGATTCCATAGTCTTAGTTTCGGTGCTGGGCCTATAAATCTCTGGAAAATTAAGGCTCATCCTTGGAGCGAGTCCCTCCTTTAGCCCCTTTGTGGTGTTAATACATATTAGCGCTTGGCTGGTTGGTCACTTTGACCGCCGTTGAGGTGACTGAGCTACAAAGCTGCAGATGTGGACCTGACCGACACGCCGGACCCCAAACCCAGTGAAACTAACGGACACCAAAATGTTCTCTGCATTCTCTTTCGGCGATGTTGTGGATGCACTCGCATTCTGCATGTGCATATATGCAAATATTAGGGGAGGACACAGGGGAATACACACGTAGATTCCCTCTGGTACAGTGTCTCCTTTAACATCTTTTCTCCCATGGGAGGATGGGAATGTGGGCGGAGGAGGCGGGGGTTGCTCTCTCCTCCCCTTGTAAAATCTCATTTTCCCCTGCTGCTTGAAAGGATTTCTCAGATTTCTGCAAGCGATGGTGTGCACAAGTACACACACACACACACACACACACACACACACACACACACACACACACACACACCATGAAAGTAAGCAGTGGAAGGGGGGCTTTTTTTAGGAATACTAATAACAGAGTCACACTCCCCTCTCTGATCTTCAAAGAAAATAAAGGGAAGAGGAGAGTTAGGACATTTTGAAGCTCATTGAGAGAGCTTTTGGCACATCGAACCCCCTTAGCCTGCAAAAAAAACCCCAAAAAAACAAACAAAAATCACATTATTATTTGGAAATCCAGTAAACCTATACAAGCTCCACAAAGCCGAAGCCAATTTACCCCCTCGGGATAGGACAGGAGCGAGGGCAGCTTATTTACAAGCAAGGAATGCAATAAATAACAACAGCTTTCACTGAGTCATTTTAGAGCCCCATAAAAAATGAAAAGCTTCCTTCCTTCATTTGAACACTTGCACGTGTGTAAATAAAAAGATTACAACCTCGCAGACTGCGCTGGACACCTTCAACGTAGCTTGAACCCTCGCCTCAGCAGCGCTGCTACGCACTCACGGCGTTTTAGACGCGAGTTCAAGATAAAACGATGACGCCAAATACGTTTATCCATGCAAATATGTCGGTCGCCATCATGACTCATGAAGACTTATTGTCTTAACTTTTAACTCTTCACTTTAACTCTTCACTTTTGAGTAACTAGGAAACATGATATGTTGGGTACTGGATAGGTTTTAAATTTACCTCAATGCCATGTGTGTTTCTGTGTGTTTACATGTCTGTGTGTGCATGTGTGTATGATGTGTGTGTGCATGTATGATGTGTGTGTGCATGTGTGTGTGTGTGCATGTGTGATGGGTGCATGTGTGTGTGATTGTGTGTGTACATGTGTGATGTGTGTGAAGTGTGCATGTGTGTGTGATTGTGTGGGTGCATGTGTGATGTGTGTGAAGTGTGCATGTGTGTGTGATTGTGTGGGTGCATGTGTGATGTGTGTGAAGTGTGCATGTGTGTGTGATTGTGTGGGTGCATGTGTGCATGTGTGTGTGCATGTATGATGTGTGTGCATGTGTGTGTGCATGTGTAATTTGTGTGTGCATGTGTGATGTGTGTGTCATGTGTGTGATGTGTGCTTGATGTCTGTGCGATGTGTGTGTGCATGTGTGTGCGCATGTGTGATGTGTGTGCATGTGCATGTGTGCATGTGTGTAATTACACCTTTACTTCAGATTCAGTAAACCTTCATTTTGAGACAAAATGGACAACAGCAAGAGGTAGGACTTACTGTAAGGTCCTCACAAGACGGCAGCACTGTTCTTGGCTTGCTTACTTCCAGCTTTTGTAACGTGTGTTATAGGTTTGTTGCCAGCTCGTGAACAGGGTGCTATTTCTACAGCCTCAACAGGACCTCAGCTCTTAGAGCAAAACACAAATTAAAATGTGCACCCTGTATTTACATGCAAGCATTACAGTGCTGTCTTCCACAGCAGTTTCATGGTCCATATTTCATAGCAGACGATATAAAAGCAACTGGAGCATCCCAACTATGTTGGCACGGCCGTATTTCCTTCAGGAAACAATGTCCTGACCAAGCCCAGCTGCCACTCGGCCTCTTGGGGCTTCCAGCAGGGTCAAAAGGGGCCGGGCCGGTGTCAGCGTGCCGCCATCTCCTTGTTTTAGATTAGTAAGTTCAACAGAGAACCTGTGAAACATTAGAAACGGCTGTATGACCGAGAGAGAGAGAGAGAGAGAGAGAGAGGGCGATAGGACGTTCGCCCGACTCCCTTGCATCACTACCACGAATCAGAAGACAAGCATTTAACTTTGAAACAAGTGTTGTGTGTTGATGTTGTGTGTGTTGTGGTCGAATGCGTCTATCTCACGCGTACTCTTTAAACTACCTATCCCATAATGCCACTAGATCCCTGCTGTAAAGAACACAGTGTGGTAGATGCACACACACATGCACACGTATGCACACACAGAAAAAATGAACACACAGACATACACACACACACAGAAAGAAATGAACACACATGCACACACACATGCACGCACGCACACATGTATGCACACAGACACACACATGCACACACGCACACACACACAAAAATGAATACACACACAACAAACACACATGCACGCACACATGTATGTACACAGACAAAAATGAACACACAGCAACACAAATGAACACACACAGACATGCACACATACATGCACACACGCACACATACATGCACACACAGACACAAATGAACACACACAAATGGACACACATAGACACACACATGCATGCACACGCAGTGTATGCACGTGCACACGCGCACACATAGACACAAATGAACACGCGCGCGCACGCACACACACACTCTCTCTTAGATGTTTGCTCTTTCTGACCATGTCTCCTCTGTCTTGCAGAGAAACACACACAGCCTATAGGCAGGCATTAAGTAAACTAATGAGTCACAGCGTTCTCAGACCCGGCCTGACAACAAGAGCAAATGAGCTGAGTGTCCATTCAACGTTCCTTCTTTTGTCTCATACTAAATACCCCCCCCCCAAAAAAACTCGACCCCCCCCTCTCTCTCTCTCTATCTTTCTATCTCTATCTCTCTCTGGGGCAAAACAACACACGCTCTAAGTGTAGCTCAATTTCCCCCGCCTCGCTCGCGGAGGAAACAAGTGAGTTTAATGGCGATGCAGCTCGCCGATTACAGATCACCGCGGCGAACAACTTCCCTTTCCCAAAGAGCGCTAATAACGCTCCCAGTCTTAAAAGCCGATAAAAGGCAAACAATAACAACCGGTGCCTACAAACACAAACAAGACAAGGAAAGCTTGTCGTGCCCTGTGGGGCTGTGCGCGCTAATGCAATAAACTGCCTGTTACTATTCCAGGCAACTCTCCCAAACGCTGCCCCGCCGTAACGACTTTCAGCCCAATTTCAAGGCAAGTCGGGTGACATAGTGTCGCGGCGAGCTGGACCGGAAACGCGAGAGCGCGTCGCAGGGGCTGGTCGGCGGCAGGAGGGGGGTCGCATGTAGTGTGTCGTGGCGGCGGGACTGGATGCAGGGGAGCGGCGAGTCACAGAGCCGGCGGCGAGGAGCCCGGAGAGAGCCGATATCAATTACAACCGCGGTGCCGCGGCACACACACAGCCTTCCTGTGTGTGCCTCCGCACTCGTGTGAGCCAGCCTCACCACATCACCTCCGGCTACCCAGGAATTTCTGTGTGTGTGTGTGTGCGTGTATGTGTGTGTGTGTGCGTGCGTGCGCGTCAGGGTAATATATCATCTCGGCTTGAATAGATCCCCAAGCCAGGAGTTAATGAAGTGAAATGAGACTTATTAGCCAAAAACCTTTAGAGTCACTGACAGGCAAGGCGGAGGAAATAAAGACGGCCTGAAATTATTAATGACATCACAGGCACGGGAGCACAAAGGGAGTGCGAGCGCTCGCACAACTCGAAACAAATCCATACAGTTTTCGACCTGAGCAAAAACAAAAGATTTAAGAAGATAACGACACCTGAACCGGAGCCCGATTCCCCCCTCCCCCTCAACAAATGGGCTCTGTTGAAAACCGCCTGTGTGTGCAAACACAGTGATGCTACTGCTAAATGGTTCAAGCAAGGACAAGGTATGATAAAGACCCCCCCGCCCCCGCCCCTATTCTCCTTCTCCTCCCTGGACGGAGTGTAGGGTTAAAAAGTCTGCCCTTTCTTTGCCCCATGGCAGCTCTGCACGGGGTTGCCACCATCATCTGATCCATGTGATACAGCAGCGTTTCTCAATGGCAGCCTTCGCGACGCGAGCGTGTGGCCCGGGTCAGCTAAGCCAGGTTACGGCGGCCCTAATTGGGTCAGGAATGACTGGTTATCACAATGATTACTGCCACTCCTCATCAGGTAATGGCGGCTCAGCGGTGGCGGGGGGGGGGGGGTTCACGGGGTCTGACGCGCAGCAGCACATGATTGAGTGTACGGCCGGGGGGCTCCGACGCCTCCTCTTGACGGGGGCTGTTCTGAGGTCAGCCAGCGGACAGGGAAATATACCTCCTTCTTGTAAGCGATTGGAAGGAGCGCCCCCACATATGGGGTATGCGGACCCCCGACCACCAGCCAGCCTGCCAGCCTAATGACAGGCAGAGGGCCGTGTGTGTGCATACGGATGTGTGTCTGTGTGCATACGTGTACCCCACAGTCTTTTTTTTTTGGTACGCTGGAGCTATGGGTGGTAAAGATAAAGATGAATGAGAGGATCGGATTTCAGCCCCACTACTTCACAAACCCCTTTCGGCTGACCCCACGCTCTAAAGAGGCTTTGAAGCCTGATACATCTGGTTGCCTTTGACTGAGGGCTCACAGAGAGCAAGAGGTTGCCAGGTTGGAGCAAACAAACACCTAATGCTCTTTGCCCTCTCTTCAGCCCAGGCCTCAACCCTGGCTGACCCGCCCGCTGTTTGTTCGAGAGGTCACCGGCCCCGCCAAATGACTGACTGAGCCACTTGTTTGGCCTAAGGGGCCGTGGGCTTAGGAGACCTGGATGTACCTGGCGATGCTGTGGTTCAACCAGCCTTCGTCAAAAGTACACGGAAGTGCCTTGGATCATGGAGTCAGGGGGTTACATCCACTGGGTGGGAGATTAGACCTTACACAATCATGCCACTGATCAGGGTCAAGGTGGGACACGGATGTGAGACCTTGCTCACACACACACACACGCACACACGCACACATGCACACACACACACAATTTGAAATGAAATTAGATAGGGAAGTTTGCTTGAGGGAATGGATTATTTCACAGTCAAAAGAAGAGTCTGGTGGGGGGCGTCCGGGTAACATAGCGGTCTATTCCGTTGCCTACCAACATGGGGATTGGCAGTTCGAATTCCTGTGTTACCTCCAGCTTGGTCAGGCATCCCTACAGACACAACTGGCCGTGTCTGCGGGTGGGAAGCCGGATGTGGGTATGTGTCCGCTGCACTAGCACCACCTCTGGTCTGTCAGGGCACCTGTTTGGGGGGGGGGGAGGAACTGGGGGGAATAGCGTGATCCCCCCACGCGTTACGTCCCCCTGGCGAAACTCCTCACTATCAGGAGAAAAGAAGCGGTTGGTGACCCCACATGTATCGGAGGAGGCATGTGGTAGTCTGCAGCCCTCCCAGGATCGGTAGAGGGGGTGGAGCAGTGACCAGGATGGCTCAGAAGAGTGGGGTAATTGGCTGAATACAATTGGGGAGAAAAACGGGGGAAAATCCCCCAACAAAAAAAAAAAGAAAGAAAGAAGGGTCTGGTTGGTCTTGGAGTACAAAAGCGTATTCCGAAGTAGCAAAGATTTGATGTAAAATGCAGATGAAGTGCTTTCCAGGACTTGTGCTCTGGCCTATGTTCTCTCATCAACTACGTCTTATGTCAAATATCACATATAAAGAGGGAAGGCCACCCAGTCTTTCAGGCAAAGTCATTTCTCTTCTAAGTTTATTCCACCTTGAATCCAGTCTTTTTGTGCGGCGTCCTACTTATGGATACAAAAAGTGCTCTTTCATCCCCCCCCCCATTCCATCTAATTCAGTGAATGAAAACAAAAACAACTGCTCTCATTTCCCCCCATTTTCATCTCTACGCCCTCACAGGTCTATAAGACAATGATGATGTGCTACCTTCAGCGCGCCGTCTCCCCATTATGATAAAAGATTCAGCCGCACTCACAAATAACCCACTTACGGACAGAAATTGGGCTGAGATTTGACCTAGATTTACGTTAATCCCTCGCTCTCCCCATTTCCCCCCCCCCCCATCCAGGGACTGGAACAGAGGGAGTGGCAGCATGGTGGAACGTGATGGTAGCACAACCACAGGACAGGGCGGGAGGTGAGAGCTGAAGCCTAACAGGGATACGGACAGCGTCTGGTGCACGAGTGATGGGGAAATGGGAGAAATGTGGTTTATCTATTGGTCAAACCAGCCCCGGCCCAATAACCGACCCTCCTCTATCGCTCAGCACGGACTTACTGTACCTACAGCCTGCTGGGACCTTCTCCAGTTCACAGCATCTGATGGAAATATCTCAATCAAAAACATGTTTTGTGATTTTTTTTAAAGCTCTAGTTCAATAAAAGCCAAACTTTCCAGTGTCTTAATATTTTTTAACAGACGCTTTGTCGATATCAAAAGTTAGCCAAAATTTTACAATTTTTGATCTTGTGAATTATAGCTAAAGCCCCTTGAAAACTGTCGTACTGGTCATTAACATAATTAAACCTTTTCAGATAACCAATCTGCTTCTGATAATAAATTATATAATTCAATACCCTGATTTGAGCGGACAGTCAATTGAGCTGCCATCAGTCTGTTTTTTGCATACTTGCTTACCAAGCTCATGCAAGTTAACTAGCTAGCTAGCTAGCTAGCTAACTAACTATTAGAGAAGGTGCGCTAAAACAATTATAACAAATCAAATGATTCATCTGAAGCTGAATAAAATGATACTCCTAATGTTGCTATTCCGCAATAAAACTGAATTAAAATCATTGGACTGGATCTTTAACTATGAACAGAGCCTGTATAGAGATCTGGTGTGGATATCAGTGGGGCTATCGTGTGTTTCCCTTAAAAATATATGCCTCCAGAGTGTGCAGCGGTATTGTCTGCCAGTCTACAGAACACCCACCCACATCTGTATCAGGAGATCAAACATACACATTCACCTACACTACTCTCACACTATACGGACATGGGACCTACACGAAGGTCTACACCCTGCCCAAGAATCTCCACCCATAATCTAATACCTCATCAGAGGGTGAGAAACAAGGGGGCAGTATGGGTAGAAAAACCCTTTAATGTGCTGTTATGAGGCCTATGTTTCCACTTTTACAGCTTTACTGTCTCCGTCTCCCAGGCGCTGTATTGTCTACTGTAGTCGTCAGGCCAAGAGGAATGCAGCTGTCTGGGTGGGAGCGGCAGGACAAAGCCTGATGGAGACAGCACTCATGACACCTATCACTTGTTTTGTTTTTAGGGGGACTCAACAGAAATGCCTAAATGTCCAACTGCCCCACCGAGCATGGGCGCAAAGCACAGCGCAGTTGGTCTGTGTGTGTGTGTGTGTGTATACATATACTATATATATATCTGTGATGTACGTGCAGTAGAGGCCACGTTTTGATTTCCATGGCCCTCTGGGAGGGTGGAGATAAGCCACCCCTCGCCACTGTCCCCCCCAACTATCATCCCTCATTCTGCTTATGACTGCTGATGTCGTACCGTTGGCTTTTCCTGTGCTGATAACCCCCAGCAGGGAAAGAGCCTTTCTGTTGGGTTGTGTCTGGCCTGTTTAATATAACCACACACACAGACACACACACAAGATGTCCCATATGATATAAAATGCCCAACTGCTACCCCACAACACACACTCAAAACACACCGACCCAGGGAGAGAGCAGCAAGCTGGTGTGAAACTAAGGGAGCGTGGCCTGAGGGCAAGGGTCGAAGATCAGAGCATAGGTTAACAGACAGAGGGAGGGAGAAAGATGGAGAGTTGGACGGAGCAACAGAGGAACAGAGAGGGAGAGAGAGAGAATGAATGAGTGTGGCAGGCAGACAGCCAGCGGAGCCATCGATACAGGCCGCAAGACTCTTTGATGTATCACTGCCAGCTTCCTGAAGTAAACGCAGGCTAATTGTCTGGATCGGCTTGAGATGCTTATCTGCGTCGGCCTGTCTGTTTCCTCCACCACGGCGTCCATGCTTTTCGCTCGGCGAGTGCAAAGCCTATCAGAGCCCCCGTCAAGATTCCTGCTGGAGCAGATAGGCCAACATGTACACAGCCTCTAAATGGTTCAGCCCTTCATCCATCTCAGGTTAGAGATGGAGGCCAGGTTAGACCACACTGATGCCGTCTGACCTCCTAATCCAGTCGGCATGCTTTACAATTAACAGGAACCTGATAAAGAGGGGGGGAAAGTTAGAGAGGCTTTTTTTTTCTTCTTCTTTTTTTTTTAGAATTTAATCATCCTGCAAACTTATCTTTTAATTGCCTGGTTACTTATCAACCCAGTAGGCGTCTTTTTTTTAAAATAATTTGAAAGTAAAAAAAAATGTTGGAGAAAAAAAAGTTCATTGCAGTTAAGAAGCAAACAAGTTTGATCTTATTTTATGGATTATCTTTGTTTTAGTTAGATTTTTTTTTTCCTGACATTTGCTCCACACACTTAAGGATATTGTGTTTTAGATTGATCGCAAAAAGCTTTTCATCACAACGGCGAGTAAAGAAGACAGGGAAACAGAGGGACATGGAGATAGATAAAGAGCGAAACAGCAAGGGAACGGTAAAAAGAGAGAGAGAGACAGATAGCTTTCGACCTCTGGGGCCGGACTGAGCAGAAGAAGGGACATGTTGGTGGGGGTGCAGGGGTCCTAATGGTTTCTTTTTGAAGTCCCCAGAACAAATATTGGCGCTGATACTGTAGAGGACACTTCTTCATACACCCCCCCCCTTCCAGCACAGAAACCATAGATGCCCCCCCTCCTGCCCCGCTGCACCTAGGGCCCGGATAGATGAGATGTGGGCAGTCTCCGGGGGGAGAACAGCCCATCATGAGACAGTTCTGCTCATTGCAGGCCTGATTAGGTTCAGTGGTGCCTGGGGCTCTAGACCAGATAGCAGAGATATATATCAATATGTGCCAGCTTCTGGGGAGACTTCTGGAGACGTCGTGGCCCTGATGCAGGACAGACTGGACCGGCTAGATGAGACTTAATGGTGATGAAGGCTGTAATTCTGGGGCAGGTTTATTGTGGTGGATTAGAGGGAAAAACCCACAGGCGCTTCTTTGTTCTCTCAATCTTTCAGTCCTTGTCAGTTTTCCAGCCCTTTTTTTTCCCTTACTCCCTCTTAAGTACGTTTATTTATTTATTTGTTTTTGTTTTTTTGTCTTGAGCATCTTCATCCCTTATTTGAATCTGGTAAAGGCACCGGCCCTGCGATGTGCTTCGAGGTAAATAGGTAAACATTTTTTGGACACAATCAGAGGAAGCAATGACTTGGCGAGCGGAGAGGGGAATATGTTTACATTCTCAACCGGTGTTTCCAGATGCGCATTTGATCCAAAACGCAATCCGTTGGAAGGGCATTTGTTTAAAGTTATATTTGCAAGATCATTACATGCTTACTAGACTTACAGAGCCAGTAAAATCAGTCACCTGACAGTCTTCTTGCTTGTTCAAATTATCCACTGTTAAGATCTACTATTCTACAAGAACTCCAGACATTATTCCTCAGCTTGCAGCAGCCAGCTGCATTTTATTTAAGGTGACTAGTACCTGTTTCTGCTTTTACCCATTGTTTGTGTGTGTTTATGCAAGTGATTGTGAAGGTGCGTTTTTTTCTAGAGCGCACATGTGTATTGGGGCATCTGTTCCTGCAAACATTTCTGTGTGTGTGTGTGTGTGTGTGTGTGTGTGTGTGTGTGTGTGTGTGTGTGTGTGTTTCTGGAGAGACAGAGGGCATTGCCTCCTGGACCCCGATGTTGTTGCCGTGTCTCTCCACCTCGGGCGTCGGACTCCACTCTGTCACTCAGGGTGACATGGGGAAAGGCAGCCCCCCGCTCGTGGCGTACGGCGGGGACCCCGGCTCTGTCACCGTCTGTCACTCCGGCTTTGTCTCCTGTCATGCCCCCACACTGGTAGGGTGGGAAGCCCCGTCAGCAGCGGTGACAGGCGACAGGTGAAGACAGCCAGCGAGGGAGTGATGGGGACCCAAGAGCTCTCATACATATCCCCGCCCGTGCGTGCATGGATGTGATGGGAATGAGCGCGTGTATGTGCAAAGACACACATGCTGCTATCGTCAGTACGATGTTTGCGATTTCTACTTGAAGGAATAGGACGAGGGCATGAAGATTTTTGTAACCTGCAAAACTGTGTGGTCATCTGCAGAAAAGGGTTGATGGTGCACGTCTGCGGGCGAACAAAGATGCACGCTCCTGTACATCCAAATGCACGCAGCTCTTATGTAGATGTCCAAACATAAATGTCAAACATAGACATACCTAAATGTTACTTGTGTGCGTGTGTCTCTCTCTCTCTCTCTCTCACACACACACACACACACACACACACACACGCACATGTGTGCATGCACAGCATATCATCTTTTGATCCCATCAGCCTCCCCTGTCGGGGTTAAAACATGCTCACTGCAGCTTTGTTGCTGATGCTGTTGGATCTGAGTGGAGACAGAAAGTATGTGTATAGCTTTGATGCTGGATATGCTGGGTATGCCTTATCCCCATCTCTCTCTCTCTTCCCTCTCTCTCTCTCTCTCTCTCTCTCTCTCTCTCTCTCTCTCTCTCTCTCTCTCTCTCTCTCTCTCTCTCTCTCTCTCTCTCTCTCTATGTGTGTGTGTGTGTGTGTGTGTGTGTGTGTGTGTGTGTGTGTGTGTGTGTGTTTCTTTTGCTGTATAAACATGCTAATAAATATCATAAATTATAAATATTTGAGTAGTAGTAGTAGCATCAATTCAATTCAAGTCAATTTTATTTGTAGCCCAACATCACAAATTACAAATTTGCCTCAGTGGGCTTTACAGCAACACAACATCCTGTCCTTAGACCCTCGCGTTGGATAAGGAACAACTCCCTAAAAATAAAAATAAAAATCTTTAATGGAGGAAAAAATAGGAAGAAACCTCAGGGAGCACAACAGAGGAGGGATCTCGCTCCCAAGACAGACCTCAAGCAATGGATGTTGTGTTTACACAATTAACAGAATACAACATTCAACGAGGATAAGAGAATTATAATGGACTTGTAAAATATATGAAGAATATGATGAGGAGGATGCCAAGCAGTGTCCAGTTGCCACCAGAACAGCCCAGGACCTGAGCCACGCGACCAGCCTCACCATGTAGACCTGACAGGAGGACAGACTACACATGCACACAAGGCAGACTCACATCACACCCATCGCACACATTTCCCATGTGTGCAAAAGACAAGAAAACACATTAGTCACACATCGGAGTGAGAGAAGGATGCAACATTGAAACCGGATAACAAAACAAACAAAATTATAATGGGCTCCAGATGAAGTTCTTGTGTTTTGGCATCTAACAGTTGTTGCCCACAAGCAAAATTCCATTGTGGTTTCTAAAATTAGTTTTATCTGACAGGTGATGAGTTCATAAAAAAAAAAAAAACATTGAACAATTCCTGAGAAAATACAAAGAGACGTCAAGTTATTGAAGTGAAACAGAATTACAGCCAACATATGTGCATGGCCCAATATGTAATTAGATTTACGGCTCTCTTTGTTGCTCGATGGGCTTTTAATGGGCTTTTATTGCTGCCGCTTTTGGTCCCAAATCGAACGTCAAACCTTCGCTCTGGCTTGAACCTGTCCCATCATCAGAGGGTGCACCCAAATCGTTTCATTTGACCTGAATCTCCCATTCCATTACCCAACATTCCCTGTGGGGACAGCAGCGCTCCCGTAGCACTTGAACTCTGACCCCAGCTGCATCAGGAGAGCAGCCAATAATAGTGAGCAAGACTTTATAGCCACCTAGGCTACCTGAATTGTCTCACCCTAGAGCTCAGAGGGGGGATTCGGTCATAATGGACCCCGATGAGGTTTTGCTCTGAAATGTGATTTAGTTGCTCTAACCCCAAGCATAACTTGTTCGGACATATTAGTCAGGGGGAATGTATGGGTGGGCCTATCAGGGAAGACTGATAAGCCAGAAAACAAACAAAATTGATTGGAATATTTTTTCAAATATGTTTCATGTAACAATAATCCGGCGACATCCATGGATAAAGCCTCAGCTATTAACACAAAGCCACATGGCTAGAGACTCTAGTCTTGCACATTTACATATTTGATTCTTCATGACAGCAAAGCTCCAACAATTAATTTTGGGTTGACCCTGCCATTTTGCTCATCAACCAACAGAGCCAGATTATAAATGGAGGCCTAAGTGTCTGGGTAGTGTAGCAATCTATTCCGTTGCCTACCGACATGGGGATCGGTGGTTCAAATCCCTGTGTCACCTCCAACTTGGTCGGGCATCCCTACAGACACATTGGCTGTGCCTCAGGTGGGAAGCCGGATGTTGGTATGTGTCCTGGTCGCTGCACTAGCGCCTCCTAGTCGGTCGGGCACCTATTCAGGGAGGAGGGGGAACTGGGGGCAATAGCATGATTCTCCCATGTGCTACGTCTCCCTGGCGAAACTCCTCACTGTCCGGTGAAAAGAAGCAGCTGGTGACTCCACATGTATCAGAGGAGGCATGTGGTAGTCTGCAGCCCTCCCCGGATCAGCAGAGGGGGTGGAGCAGCAACCAAGACGACTTGGAAGAGTGGGGTAATTGGCCAGATACAACTGGGGAGAAAAGGGGGGGAGGGGGACCCAAATAGATAGATAAATAAATAAATACGTGGAGGTTTTGGCAAATCCAATCAGAAGGACAGAAAACAGGGCAAAAACTAGCAGTTATTTCTTCTTTTAATTAATTTTTGCCCTCCAGTCCTGATGTAACTCAAGCATATGACTTCATTGATCCAATCACAAACATTCAAAGCACCCACGTCTGTTGCTGAGATTTATGTTCATGGCTTTATTTTGTTGAATTCCCATGGTGCTACTTCCTTGGGATTAGCCTCCAAAGCTGCGAGATGACCAGCGGGTTTTGCGGCTGGATTCATTTCGGTCCTGGTGTCAATTATCACAGAAGGATGCAGATGTGTCGCGCGTTACGAACATTTTGTCTTCGATCAACTTCGAACCATTTCAAGATAAAAAATCCCGAGTAGAGCGACTTTTATTCGTGAGGAGTGCACAACGTTTGACCTTTTCAACTGACATTGGTACATAAGAGCAGAACACAGATCACTTTTTCTGACAGGCTAGGTACAAGAAAAAAAAAAAAAAACCAAAACACTGAAGAGGATTTCATATGCATCACAGAAAATAAATTCTGTGTGACAGTGTATTGATGCATGCTCAATAATCCAGTTAAGAAAATCAAAGAAGGTTGAATCAGTTCATCTGGATACAATGTTTACTGACAGCAACTGTTAATAAATGTTGTATTCATATGAACTGATTCAACCTTCTTTGAGCTCTGTGACGGTGTTTAATATAAACAACATGGTGAGTAAATATCCAGAGCACAAGAACTGAGTGGTCTAATAACAGCATAATTTATAGCGTTTGGAATTAAAGCGCTGTTGTTTTTAAATAATTAAACAAAATATGCACACATAATATCAAGTGCAAAAACCAAAACAAAACAGTTGCTATGGCAATGTGTAGATTAGCTGGATCCAGTCTGTCCATAGGGTATGTGTTTGTATGGGGGGGGGGGTTCATTTCTGCAGGTGTTAGGTGAGGACCACTAACAGCTCTTAGATTGTGGCGAGTAACTGACATTGTAAGTACTTTTTGAGTCAGATTTACAAGAACCTCTCTCAACAAATGAAAAGTTTGAATAGTTTGCATCAACGTGCGACCTGTTATCAATGTTAATGTGGTTGACGTTAAGAGAGGTGGGTGCACTGACGAGGGAAATAGTTATACAGTTATCCATGCCCAGTGCTCTTATGCAAATTGTGTCATTTTGAATACTAAAGGCTCGATGGATACAGCAAATATCGAATAAAATCCCCAAAAATTTGCATCAAAACACAAAAATGCTTGCTTGAGGGGGATAAACGTTTTATTGTATAGAGAGAGAGGTTGGGGGCAGTACCTGTGGAGTAGCAGACTAGGGTCGTGGTTCCCATATTAAAAAAGGGGGACCGGAGGGTGTGCTCCAATTATCGGGGCATCACATTGCTCAGCCTCCCTGGGAACGTCTACTCTAGCATGCTCGAAAGGAGGCTCCAACCGATTGTCGAACCTCAGATCCAGGAGGAACAATTCGGATTCCGTCCTAGCCGAGGAACAACGGACCGACTCTTTACCCTTGCGGAAGTGCTGAGGGGGCATGGGAGTTTGACCAGCCAATCTACATGTGTTTTGTGGACTTGGAGAAGGTTTACGACCGTGTACGCCGGGGCACTCTGTGGGGGGTACTTCAGGAGTATGGGGTACCGGGGCAGTTGCTACAAGCCATCCGGTCCTTGCATAACCAAAGTGAGAGCTGTGTCCGCATTCTTGGCACAAAGTCAAACACATTTTCGGTGAGTGTCGGACTCCGCCAAGGTTGTCCCTTGTCTCCGATTCTGTTTGTGATATTCATGGACAGGATCTCAAGGCACAGCCAAGATGAGGAGTGTGTCTATTTTGGGAACCTCCGAATTGCATCTCTGCTCTTCACAGATGATGTGGTTTTGTTGGCTTCATCAGAATGCGACCTCCAGCGCGCACTGGGGCGGTTTGCAGCGGAGTGTGAAATGGCCGGGATGAGAGTCAGCACCTCCAAGTCTGAGGCCATGGTTCTCTACCGAAAAATGGTGGATTGCTCCCCCCGGGTTGGGGATGAGTTGTTGCCGCAAGTGAAGGAGTTCAAGTATCTTTGGGTCTTGTTCATGAGTGAGGGTAGGATGGAGCGGGAGATTGACAGGTGGATTGGTGCAGCATCAGCAGTAATGCCGATGTTGTACCGGACCGTTGTGGCGAAGAAGGAGCTGAGCTGGAAGGCAAAGCTCTCAATTTACCAGTCAATCTTCGTGCCAATCCTCACCTATGGTCATGAGCTTTGGGTAGTGACCGAAAGGGTGACATCACGGATACAAGCGGCTGAAATGAGTTTGCTCCGTAGGGTGTCTGGGCTCAGCCTTAGCGATAGGGTGAGGAGCTCGGACATCCGGAGGGAGCTTGGAATAGAGCCACTGCTCCTTTGCATCGAAAGGAGCCTGTTGAGATGGTTCGGGCATCTGATTAGGATGCCTCCTGGGTGCCTTCCTTTGGAGGTTTACCAGGCACGGCCAACTGGGAGGAGAACCCGGGGTAGACCCAGAAATCGCTGGAGGGACTACATGTCCAATCTGGCCTGGGAACGCCTTGGGAACCCCCAGGAGGAGCTGGAGGGCATTGCTGGGGAGAGGGACGTCTGGAGTGCCCTACTTAGCTTGCTGCCACCGCGACCCAACCCCTGGGGAGTGGCTGAAGATGAGATGTATAGAGAGAAAGGCGGTAAATTGCAGTGGCGGCACATTTGCAAAGGCAAAAACGATCGACGACTACAATTCAGTCACATTCAATCAGCCATTTCTTGACCCCCCCCCCTTTTTTTTTCTTCCAAATCATATCCGGCCAATTTCCCCACTCTTCCTAGTCTTGCCAGTCTCTGCTCCACCCCGTCTGCCAATACGGGGAGGACTGCAGACTACCACATGCCATCATCTAATTCTTCTTCATTTCTGTGGCATCTAGATCAGTGTTTCTCAACCCAGTCCTCAAGGACCCCCTATCCTGCATATTTTCTTTGCAACCCTGAATAGGTACCTGTTTGTAGTTATTCAACCAATCAGCAATGAATTTTGTCAGATGTTACACACCTTGCATAATTAAGTGCTGCGAGATGATTGGTCGAGTAAGTACAAGCAGGGCTACCTATGCAGGGTTACAATGAAAATCTGCAGGATAGGGGTTCCTTGAGGACTGGGTTGAGAAACACTGATCTAGATGATCACCATCACCTGAGTACAGTAAAAAAAAAAAACTTGTCTTTTTGTTTTGGATTTTATTCCGCCTTTTTCCAACCAATCGAACCCAGCCAATTACCCCACTCCTCTGAGCCATTCCGTTCGCTACTCCACGCCCTCTACTGATCCGGGGCGGGCTCCAGACTACCACATGCCTCCTCCCATACATGTGGAGTCGCCAGCCGCTTCTTTTTACCTGACAGTGAGGAGTATCGCCAAGGGGGCATAGCATGTGGGAGGATCACGCTATTCCCCCCAGTTCCCCCTCCCACCCGAACAGGTGCCCCGACCGATCAGAGGAGGTGCTAGTGTAGCGACCAGGACACATACCCACATCTGGCTTCCCACCCACAGACACAGCCAATTGAGTCTGTAGGGACGCCCAACCAAGCCGGAGGCATCACGGGGATTCGAACTGGGATCCCTGTGTTGATAGGCAAAGGAACAGACCGCCACGCTACCCGGACATCCCGTTTCTTGATTTTAATATCATGTGTTAAAGCAAACAAAGTTCACAAGTTAAAAAAAACAGACCCTTCAGCGGTTGTTACTCTATAGTCTGTGATTGTCGTGTGGTTACCTGACCATGGAGTGAAAGGTAGGTTTGCTTTTCCAGTCTGATCTCGCAAAGAAATCTAATGATTCATGGGATTATGGTGGGATTTGATGCACGTTTTTATACAGCAAATGTGCAAATTTGTGGCATGGGTGGCGCCATCAGCAGCAAAAACCACCAATGCTGGCAATGTCACCACTTTGCTCTGCCCACGAGGATATGTGAGATTATTTATGCGGAGATGTTTAGAATGCTAAGCAGTATGGATGTCTTTCTGTTTATGGATTTGGTTAACAGAAACCTATGTTGGTCTAGGACCGGAGAGTCAAGAGATGTCAAATGCAGTTGTGGCTCTGGCAGGTTGGTGTGATGAATACTTCCTGAGCCTCTGTTTAGGTCGCTTGGCTTCATATCCATATACCGACATAAATGTCTGGCAACCACAGGTAATCCTTCTCGAGGTCTCATTTCCAGAAAAAAAATTAGTTCAGGGAAGGAAGAATGGAAAAAGAAATTGTAAAATGACACACATGAGCACACACAGACGTGTGCAATTGCACAGATAATGTGCATACACACACACCAGAAGCCTACCCACCTGAACACACACACACCTGCCTCACACTGAGGAATTAGTGGAAACGGTTTTGGGACAACACCTGACTTGTGAAAAGGAGAAATAAAGGCAAGGTACAAAGGGAAAACAGCATTGTGGGACACCGGGGGAGACATATGTGCTTTCATCATTCAATCAAGCCTGGCAGGCCTGTGGGATTGACAAGGATTGGTGAGGATGTGCGAGGAGCAGCACTTAAAAGCTCAGCCAGGAGTTTAAGATGTTTAGAGGGAGTTAGCGGTTGCCTGCTCTTCCTTTCCTCTCCCCTCCCTTTCCAAGCCTCCCTGACTCTTTTCAAGTGGTGGGCCCAGAGACCCTTTCTTCTGCTCTCGTCCCCCCAAGAGCCCCAACATGCGTGGCAGATACAAGGGAGGAGACTACAGAGAGGGGGAAATTGAGAGAGAGGAAGCAGGGGGTTGGGCATACAAGGGACAAAAAGGAAAGAAAGTAGGAGGGAAGGAAATAACTGGATACGAACGACAGCCGGATACATAAGACTGAATGCGGGGGAGAGAAAAAACAGAGTGAGTATGTGAGAGAGAGATAAATAGATGAGGACGAAGCAGGAGAAATGAAGTGCATCCGGTTAACACTAGCTGCTACTTCCTCAAATGCATCAAACATCCCCCCCCCCCAACTCGTCTCGTGTCAGACCTTTAAGAGGTGCCTTTAGCCTTTCGTAAAATCTAAAAGCAGCATTATTTACAAGTATAGAAATACTTCAGGATATTCAGTACTGTCATATTAATATAAATTACAGGCTGTGGTCTGAGAGAAGATGAGAAGTCAACGTTGCTAACCTGCTGCCATTTTACTGTACTGGCCGCACTTTCATTTGTCCATATAAAACATGTCATTATTTGAGGTTTAATCCATTTTGCTATCAAGACTCAAAGACTCTGTAAAGTATGCGACTCGAATATTGGGTCTGCTACGGCATAGTGCAGGCCAGTCCTCTGTGAAACGTTCACAGACTGACACACACTAATATCGATGGATAATAATTCAATGGGGGTGACGATCTAGGGATGAGGCTCGGCTTTGCATCATGCAATAAGATATGCTGTGTTTTTTTTTTTTTTTTTTTTACACTCTCAGAGGAAATTGCCACATTTCAAGATCGAGTCTGTGTGTACACTTTTTCCCAGTCTGTTGTGTCCCCATGCCATCAACCACTGAACAGCCCCACGTATTCTCAGAGGAATTCTGGCATGCAGGGGGATGCATGCATGCACTATGCAAACAAATAGCATGTCAACACTAAAATGGAAATGTTGCTGAAATTCAAGGAGAAGGGTATCAAAAAGGTACAAAATTACCTGACAAGCTGCTTTGGTCTGATTTTAAAGGTTCAAGTAATTTTATCTCCACCAATCGTGACTTCTGTAGAAATGGTGTTCAGGGGCATCCAGGTAGCGTAGCGGTCTATTCCGTTGCCTTCCAACACGGGGATCACCGGATCGAATCCCCGTGTTACGTTCAGCTTGGTCAGGTGTCCCTACAGACATAATTGGCCGTGTCCGCGGGTGGGAAGCCGAATGTGGTCCTGGTCGCTGCACTAGCGTCTCCTCTGTTCAGTCGGGGTGCCTGTTCGGGGGGAGGGGGGGAACTGGGAGGAATAGTGTGATCCTCCCATGTGCTATGTCCCCCTGGTGAAACTCCTCACTGTCAGGTGAAAAGAAGCAGCTGGCAACTCCACATGTATTGGATGAGGCATGTGGTAGTCTGCAGCCCTCCCCGGATCGGCAGAGGGAGTGGAGCAGCGACTGGGACAGTACGGAAAATAGGGTAACTGGTCAAGTACAATTGGGGAGAAAAGAGGGGGGAAAAGCCCCCCTCCAAAAAAGGCGTTCAGGTGTGTATGAGGTAAAACAGGGGAGGGAGGATCAAACTGTGCCTCTTTCAGTTTGTATGAAGCAGTTATTGCTCGCATGTTTTACCTGTAGCACAGCGAATTCAATGGAAGGTCTGTTTGAAAAAAGTCAAATGATCAACGAGGTCACTGGCAGCCATTTAAATCAGGAGCTGTTTTGGCATAAGAAAGGATAAATATAGCTATGACAAGATGAGAGAGAGAGAGAAATGACGGATGGCGATTGTTTTTCCGCCTTTTAATACCCTGTCTGTCTTCTATCAGACTCCCTGTTCCTGGAAAGGGCAGCAAGAGAGAGGGAAGAGAGTGAACTTTGGCTGAAAGATGGAGACGGGAGAAGAAGTTCCCCCTCTCACAGGGCTCTTTCATAACCATTAACTGTGTGATGACATCGGCGGATATTCAGATGGATTTACCATCCTTTGGGGATCACTTGGCCTGCGCAACAGTTCCCCATACCCAAGATTCATTTGTGTCATTAATGAAAGGTTTCCTGCCCTAATGTCTCTGCAAACCAAAATCCACCATTTTTTTACATTTCACTTTGATTGCCATAATGGCTTTGTATATGAGGTCACCATTGGGGACTTTGCTCTCATCGGCAGTATTATAGCCACAGAAGCGGCAGGGAATTAATCTAAAATCTCCAGATCCGACCCTCATTTTTCAAAAAGTTCAGCGGTGCCCTCGAAATCAATGAGGGAGTTAAGGAAATGCCAAACCGCAAGATAAAGTACAATTTGTGGAGAGTGGAAAGACTTGGCAAAAAAACAATAAAAGAAAGTAGAAAAATACCCACGCAAACTAGAGGAAATAGATGAGAGGATAAAGGTCTCCAAAACATGCATACCGCTGTGCAAAAATAAATAAATAAATAAAAAACCCTCAGCACGCTAAAGAGCGAGCTTCCTAAAGAGGTCATTTTCACCATATGGGCCCTGTGTTAAGTAATTATTGCCCCACAACGGCATTAACAACACTGGCATTTTCACCTTGTGGCGTAACCTGTGCAAACAGATCAAAGAAATCGTTAGTGGGCCTCAGCATCGCCGTGTCAAAGTTAGAGAGCCCAACAGCGGCTTGATTAACCCGCTACAGGAAGATAGGGGGCCACTACAATCAGCCTTTGTGGGTGATTATACCTCCGAAGATTTACTCTCAAAGAGATCAGGGGGATGTATGGCAGTCACAGTTTCACTCCCGACAAACAGGTCCTTTAGCTTTGCCGACAAAATGAATGTCGACATAGTGTGACAGTGAGGCACGAGGTTATGGTTTCTTAATCATAGCTAAGAAGGAAGCTAGAGTGGACAGGCATAGGCTTAGTGGTCGGGAGGGAGCGGGGGGTAGTTTTACGGGGAATCAGTGGGTTTCCCGGTCTCTCTCCACCTTTGACCCTGCGGCGATGATGACCTGTATTTCTCCATTGGTGATTCATTTCCTTTTCCCCAAAAAAATGCCCTCAGCTCCACCATCGCCATGTGTACACAATAAACAGGCCTGTTGCCATGGAGATAGCCGTGGATCGAGATGGGACCATCGGAGGGGGGGGTTGGTCGAGACCAGCGGACCGACCGGGCTCTGATGGGGTTTCTGAGGGAGTATCATTAACCCCTGGGGCAAGAGCTGAGTGAGGTTGATATTTAATGTTAAGAGTCGAGTCTCTCGTGAGAACTGACATCTATATGGATTGGGGGGGAAGGTAGGAGGAAAAAGGTAATCACCTGGCTCACCGGCACACAAAATGGCTTGGAGGCTCAACAACACATAGAAGCCAGTGCAGCGAGGCATGAAAAGGTATATTGAATAGAGAGCACCGTACAATGAAATCTACAGGATGCATTGTTTTCCAGTACAACAAAGCAGCATTTTCAGATTAATCCAATGTTACAGAGAGGAATATAATAAACACTGGCATAAGAAAGCATGCGACAAGGGTTTTTTCGCTATTTAGCAGTTTCAGTTTAATTCTGATGCCTCTATATGACCGACAACCAAATGAGACCATCAGCAAGAAGTTATCGCTTCTTCGCTGTATCTTGCAAACGTCTGTTTTTCCAAAGCCCCACTATGTCTCTCGCTCTTCTCTTCAAATTTCGATCTTTGTGACAAGGGAGTCGGTCTTTCGCCATACACTATCGCTTTTATCCACGGAGCCATCTAAAGTCAACAAAGATTTTTTTTTCTGTTGCTGTTTCGATGTGTTAAAGACGGCCTATTCTTTTTAAAAGCTCAATGTGAGGTCCAGTTCAAAGCACCAAGTCAACCAGCAGCCAAACTCTCAATCCAACTGCAATCAGGACCAGAGGATCCCAAGTCCATGCACCGAGGGGAAGAACTGCCTGGTGTAAGCCCCTAGAGTTAGAAGAAATGGCCAAATTAATCCCCTTACCGTCATTCCAGACATGCATTATCCTCCACTGTCACAAACTTGGCCATGGCGAAGATTTACAACTGCCTTGTGCTCTTTCTCCCATGGCTTTCCCTCCTAATTGTCTGTATGGCCAAGACCTTGACCAGGGCTTTTCTTGTCTGAAGAACCTGAGTTCCGCTGATTGATTGCCAACATGGGCTAATAACAGCACACACTTTTTTACCCTTGGTTTACTGAAGGAAGACAAGGCTAGACTGTCAACAGCGGATTTGCGGAAAAGCCCAAGCAATTAACCGATTTTCCAATGAATTAGGATCTTCCTCAGATGACAGCTGAGGTTGTGTTATCTGGAATTAAAACAGAAAATGCTGTCAGGCGGTTTATCAAAACGATACAAATTTTTACGCCGGAGAAATTAAGGCGGATTGTTTGACAATCAGACAAGGCTGAGCGGCTGATTTGGCCACTTTCAGTCTTCAGAGCACAAATCAAACAGCCTTGCAAAATAGCCATTAAAATCTCAGATCAGGTCAACTATGGGAAGGAAAAATAAAATGGTCTCGGTTAAAAAGCTAAATTATGCTAGATACGGGATGTCCGGGTGGCGTGGCGGTCTACTCCATTGCCTACCAACATGGGGATCGGCGGTTCGAGTCCCCGTGTTACCTCTGGCTTGGTCGGGCGTCCCTACAGACACAATTGGCTGTGTCTGTGGGTGGGAAGCCAGATGTGGGTATGTGTCCTGGTCACTGCACTAGCGCCTCCTCTGGTCGGTCAGGGTGCCTGTTCGGGGGGAGGGGGAACTGGGGGGGAATAGCATGATCCTCCCACGTGCTATACCCCCCTGGCGAAACTCCTCACTGTCAGGTGAAAAGAAGCAGCTGGCGACTCCACATGTATCGGAAGAGGCATGTGGTAGTCTGCAGCCCTCCCTGGACTGGCACAGGAGGTGGAGCAGAGATTAGAACAGCTCGGAAGAGTGAGGTAATTGGCTGGATACAATTGGGGAGAAAAAGGGGGGGGGAAATAATAACCCCCCCCAAATAAACTATGCTAGATACTAGACTGATTTTGTTGCTGCTATTTTGATGTTGCTCCTATTGTTGCTCATGTTGTTGTTTTTGCTGGCACACAGTGCTTTTCCATGACATAGCACGTCATGGAAAAGTCCCACTCCAGAGCCAATTCAGTCTGCTGGACACGGTAGCGGACATGAGCCAAGGCTATGAACCAGAGGACATCAGCCCTTCTGATAACGCACTGCTGCTCTGTGTCCTTGGTCAGTTTCCTGTCCGAGCCCCCTTGCTGTGCTACAGCACAACGACCTCTGTTAATTCTGCCATCACTATTTCTATAACAAGATACTAAAAGCCGGAGAAGAGCCGACTGTGGTTCGCGGAACGGAAGGAAAAAGAAAAGCAATCAAAGAAAAAGCCTGTTTTTTTCCACAAAGATGGTCCCTTCTTGCAGAGTCATTAAGTAGAAAGATTGCAGGTGCGGCCATTGCTTCTAGGAATAGATGTTGTTATTACCTCCTTCTTGTAGTGAATTGTTCACTGAAATTTCATTTTGACCCCGAAATAATAAAAAGCAGGTGAGAGCAGCAGTCGGAGAAGGAGAGGAGGGAGGCCGGCTCCAAAACTAGATTTACGTCTCGGACTCATCCCTGGTGTACTCAATCTCACCTTGGTCCAGATAAGGTACCCTGGTGTACTCTGTACAGGGACCTCGGATGAGAATAACAACACAGTACAACCAGCCAGGGCCAGGGTAAGAGATGGGTTACGTTCAATGAAACAAATGAAAAATTGTTATACATTGAAATTACCGAGCAGAAAACAAACATGAACTACTTTTATTTACACTCATGCATTTGTTGGATTTCTCTGAAAGGAGAACAGATTTGGTGTTCTCCACATTTCTGAAATTTGGTAATAATTACAGATAAAAAAGTAACATCATTCAAATTGCTGTTAGTAAACTGTAAGTGATTGTTAGTTTTATGGTATACTTTATGGAATCAGAAGCACATGGAGGTGGTGAGACTAATGCTAATGATGCTGCTGAATCTATGTATACTGGAGGAATGCATTGGTAATTAATTAAGATATGCAGTAATCATCAATGATTAACATTTAGTAACATGATTAACAATAGTAACATTCCTCCCCCGGTTCACGAATTTGTTTAAGTCTAAAAGCTGAACCTTATTGGAAAACATGAACTCAGTTGTCACCACTCAGGCTTATATAGATTACTTTATTTCCTAAGCCTGGCCACACAATACATGCAAGGCTGCATCCAAGGAAAATACTTCACTCTCACTTTTTCCAATTATCATGAAATTAAAAACATTAAAAAAAAAGAAGAAAAAAAAAGAGGGTGACATCAGTTCTGCAACAGTGAGACAGCGACACGGACATAGGGCCTGATTTGGTGCCATTAAGTAATGTTTCCCAGCAAAGAAAAATCCTTCCTTGAGGCACAGCGTTCTGCAATTTGGCTGATTAGATGAACAAGCCTGGTATTTACAGCGGATTTTGTTTGATCTGATGGCTTATATACATAATGCTCAGATGGAGGGAAAGGGAGGTGGGGGTGGGGTGGGGTGGTAAAATACCTTCGCATGAAGAGACAAGCATCGGTATCCCTAGGAAACGCCAAAATAAGTCAACATGATGATTACTTTCGTATATGGAGAGAGAAAAAGTGAGACGCGAGAGACAGAGAGAAAGTCCGATTGGAGATATAGCAGTCACCAGAGTTGGCGAGGGAGAGAGAAAAGGAAGTGCTGGGAAGGAAGGTGAGAGAGTGGAAAGATGGAGTGAGAAGAAAGAATCCCAGGAAGTAGAATCAGTTCATCTGGACGCGTTTATCGGGAGAGAAACGTTTCATCCCTCATCTAAGTGACCTCTTCAGTCTCAGCTGACTGCAGGTATCCTCACCTTTAGAAACAATACAGTGGCATAACGACCGAAACCAACGATCGGTTTCATATGCAAATTTCCCGTGATAATTAACTAGAGTTACAATGGCCATGTGTACTATTCAAAGAGGATTGAGCACGGGTTGCAATCACAGCATTGTAAAATGGCGACAGATGTACTCTTAGCCCCCCCTTCGGCTCAGGGATGGTCGTTCCCTCTTCACATAGATGGCCTCTTTGACTCCCCGTTCAAACCAGCATTCCTCCCTATCAAGGATGTGCACATCCTCATCCATGAAAGAGTGGCCACTGGCCTGTAGATGGGTGCAGACTGCAGAGTCCTTGCCTGACACGTTAGCTCTTCTGTGTTGTGTCTATTATATTATGTTTGGGGGGGGGGGGGAGTGAGCTAGACAGATAGAAAAAGAGAGAAAGAGAGAGTGCCAGAAGTAGCAGGGGTATATTCAACAAAGGCTCAATTCTCCATACACACCACTCACAGCTGGCTCCCCTGTTACTGTGGTACCATGTGTCTGATTGCACATTACACTGACACCAAACCCCCCATCGTAATCACTCTCTTCCTCTCTGAAAGTGTGTTTACCTTTAACTGTTTTCCTATTCAGACCCCATTCTTCGTCATCACTCGCCCTCTTAAACCTGTCCCCCTTTGACCTTTCTTTTTCCTCTTCCCCTATTTCCCTTATTTTTCCCCTCTCTCTCCTCTCTGTCTGTCTCTCGCTCTCTCTCTCTCATGTTATAGCAGGAGCCGATCCAGGATATTGATATGATGTTATGACTCACTGCACAACTGAGACCTTTGCTTTTTCCATTTCGCCTTTCTTTTCGATGGGACATATTTCCATACCTCCTGCTCTCTGTGACCGCTACCTCTGGTGGTCTCGTCAGTGTGTGTCAGCTTTCCCTGACCACCACCCTGCTCAGGACCACTCCAGCACAAACCACAGGCATGCAAACTTTTTTATCACAGACTCATGCTGTGCCGTGCACCTCTAACTCTTCTAGACGTGTATTTTCCCCTTTTACAGCAGCAGTTAAAAAACTTCCATAAAACAGCATGCTATGGAAGGGCCAGGCATTTAAACAACATACTCCTGATATGGAGCCTCGAGCAAATTGGGACATATAAATAAGCTGAGAAACAGCATTAATTAAACATAAGGTTTCAAAACACCAGCGTATCTCTGCAGTTGGGTTGTGGTTTTGAGGGAAGGAGGCCGTTAAAAGCATGGCCGCCAACAGAGAGGAATCTGACATAGTGAAGCTTTAGAAGTCCTGTCGGCCCACACAGGCTGTGCCATGTCCCTCTGTCTCCCCTACGGGCAGTGAAAGGCATCGCTGGGTGCAAATTTATGGGCAATCCTCAGCGGGACGCATTGGTTGTTCTATTGAACACCTTCTGAAACCTCGACCATGGAAACGAACCTATGACCGAATGAGGTTGTCATACCACAAAGTCCAGCCAAGTACAGAATAAATTGCATGGAGTTGATGGGCCAACTGGGGTTGGGCTGCGAGACTTGTATCGAGACCTCACTCTCATTGTTCTCTGTTCCGCCATTTCCATTTATCCACGTACTCAATTAACTCGCTCAAGCCAGCACTACTCACAACCACCATGTTCCCATTTCTGCATGCACACATGCACGCACGCACGCACACACACACACACACACACACACACAACACACACACACACTAGGGAAACTGAATCTGCACTACTGCTCATATGGTTTGCAGGTTTTTCAAATTGTTAGGAGATGCAACGTGTATCTCTGCCCCACATCTGAAGCTTGGTTAGCAGCGAGTGCCCGTTCATCTCCAAAATAGCCTCCAACATGGCTGGGGTTAGCAGAGAATGGGTACCAGCCCGACCACAACTAATCATCATGTGATGAATCATTTGGGCCAAAGCCTTTAGCTGTGGCTAAAGGATCACAGATTGCAGCTCTTTCCCCTCCGGGCCTCTGGAACCTGATGATTTATAAGGGCTCTGGGTCCGACCTGCGCTAACAGATCTGCTGTACCGTAACTCATAGACAATATGTTTCGTTCTCAAGATGACTCTGTCGTTCAAGATGGAGCCATATTTGAAGAGGATAAGAGACATGCAAAAGGCCCACACCTGACAAAAAAAAACTCCTCTAGGAACTTAAATACAGCTGCTTTATATAGATGGGCAAAAAATAAACGTGGCGATGTGTGCCAGTCAGACCATCAACAACCTAATTTGTGTCTCTCAGCATGGAGATGCACACAAGGAGACCATTTTCCACTTTTAAACGGGTATCGTCAGTGTACTGGCTTTTTCGTTTTTTGTTTTTTCTAGTTCTGCATACCTGGCCTTACATCTTGAAAGCCTTGCAAGGGCACAAATCGCTTTGTCATCGTTTCTCCCATTTTTCCTTCAACATTTTTTGTGTGAATTTTTTCATCATCCAAATCAAACATGTTGTTTACTGCGTCTACCCGTTTCTCGCTGAGGGAATGTAAAGATGTAAATGAGACTATGAGTGTGATTTAGGACACATGAATCAACTTGGCTTGTTTTCAAACTCTGCATTAGATAGATAAAAGTGGGATAGATATTCACGGTGGCTACCAATGTAGATTTATATAAAAAGAAAGCCGAGGCATCCGGGTGGCGTGGCGGTCTATTCCATTGCCAACCAGCACGGGGATCTCCAGTTCGAATCCCCGTGTTACCGCCGGCTTGGTTGGGCGTCCCTACAGACACAATTGGCCGTGTCTGCAAGTGGGAACCCGGATGCGGGTATGCGTCCTGCTCGCTGCACTAGCACCTACTCAGGTCGGTTGGGGTACCTGTTCAAGGGGGAGAGGGAACTGGGGGGGAATAGCGTGATCCTCCCACATGCTACGTCCCCCTGGCGAAATTCCTCACTGTCAGAAGTGGCTGGCGACTCCACATGTATGGGAGGAGGCATGTAGTAGTCTGCAGCCCTCCCTGGACTGGCACAGGGAGTGGAGTAGAGATCAGGACAGCTCAGAAGAGTGGGGTAATTGGCTGGATACAATTGGGGAGAAAAAGAGAGGAAAATTCCAAATTGAAAAGAAAAAAGAAAGCCTATGCCATTTGATTCACCAGACCATTGTTTGCAGTGGGTGTGACGAACATTTTCGATGATGATGATGATGATTTAAAATGATAAATGTCAAGCTTGTTAGCACCTCTGCTGTAGGATACTCCCTTTCCAGTGGCTCCCTACCAAAGTCAATTCCCCCATCAGAAGCTGGCTCAGCAGACGGGTGAAAATGAACTGGATCCGTGT
Source organism: Lampris incognitus (assembly GCF_029633865.1). Classification (NCBI taxonomy): domain Eukaryota; kingdom Metazoa; phylum Chordata; class Actinopteri; order Lampriformes; family Lampridae; genus Lampris; species Lampris incognitus. The sequence continues at coordinate 23,382,358 of NC_079227.1, forward strand.
GCAATTTGCTTTTCTTCACTGACGAATCTTGGACACCGGGATACACGTACATGCAGCCATTAATTTCTAAATGAAGTAATGTACCGAGACACGCTAAACGGCTCCCGGAGACGGGCTTACACAAGGCCGATGGCGTAGGAACCTCCAGCAACAAACGGGCTTTTGCTGACTTACCTCCCGTCTGCGCCAGCTGTGAGACGGCAACATTGACAGAACTGAGACCTGTGGACCACTAAGTGGTAAGGTGATGCTGAGCTGCCAGCTGAAATGGAAACTGTGTGCAGGGTAAACATTTACACAAGCCTGATGAGACCTCCAGCATCCGGCACGCTGCCTGGGCCATATATTCCAATCACGCTCTCTTCACCAGCGCCACCATGCCATGTGCCGACACTCACTTTGGCACTGCATAGCCCATTTGTTTCACTGGAAATTAAGCAAAAACACTGAAGTTGTACCACAAAGTTGTGGCCATGCATGACAGCGGCGGGGGTTTGCATATTAAAACATGACCTTGAGGAAGGTGACTGCCTCCAAAGAGAAGTGGAGGGAAAAAAAAGAAATGACACAAGCTGGTAACAAGTGAGAGAAGGTTAATTTGTGGTAATTGTTTAATTATGTAGAGGGGAAGAGCCGGAGGCCCCCGGCTGCCACTGACAGACAGACATTGTAATGGCAGGTGGGAGATTGAATTAAAAAGAATGTGCGGCAACGCGTATTTATTTTCCATCCTCGAGAAGCTTTTTGAAAGATAAATTGCCTTTAAAGTGGATTCTCATAATCAAAGTCAGATTTGTCCGTTTGTTTTAGGTTGTTTATTCCTTACATGTGGTGAGGAGAAGGTAGGGAAAGAGAAAGAGCGAGTGAGAGAGAGACAGAGAGAGACAGAGACAGAGAAAGAGTGAGAGACAGAGAGCAAAAGAGCAAGAGATAGAGAAAGCGAGAGGGACAGAGGGACAGAGGGACAGAGAGCGAGAGATAGACAGAGAAAGAGAGATAGAGAGAGCGAGAGATAGAGAGCGAGAGACAGAGAAAGAGCAAGTGAGAGAGAGACAGAGAGAGAGAGAGAGAGAGAGAGAGAGAGAGAGAGAGAGAGAGAGAGAGAGAGAGAGAGAGAGAGAGAGAGAGAGAGAGAGAGACCGGGAGCGAGAGAGAGCAACAACAAACAGATGGAGAGGGAAAGCGAGGGAGAGAGTAAAGAGAAGACGAAAAGAGAAGCAGGCGGTCAATCTGTGAGGGTTTCTGCATCTGCGCATTTTCTCCCCCTTCTTGCTGGCAAGTTGAAAGATTGTTTATGTTCCAATTAAAGTGATTTAATTTTCATTTACAGCACCAATGGAGATGACATCCATTGATGTTGAGCTTGTGCCTCATTTGTTGCTTTTTTAACATGCAATTCAGACTCTGCTCTCCATGTGGACTCTCCAGCATCATGTTCAGTGCTCTTCAATAGAGACAGAGACCAAACCACACCACTAGATTTAATCAGTGACAGTGTATACTGAAGAGAACATCTTTCCCTCCTGCATGGAGAATGCCCCCAAACCGAGTATAATAGCGGTCAGGTCAGCAAGTTTCCAGTAGATTCTTTTTTTAAAATTTATATTAAAACACCCTTTATAAAAAAGTCATACAGAGCATTAGGATGTCTTAAAATGCCAACATGGGACATCATGCGTTCGGACATTGAATGAAATCTCCCATTTTAATGAAAATGTAACCTGTCTGCTGATGTTCAGACAGGATGTGGAAGCGGGTCAGGCTAAGCTAACTGCTAGCCCAGGCAGACTGGCAGTTCCTATAACACCAAGGGCGGTCTGGCGGTGGCCTCGCCTAGCGTTGACTGTGTTTTTAGTGTCGTCGTGTGGAGTGTGGGGAGGTGTGTTGAAGGCGTCTGGCTGGGAGAGCTGGCTTTGGATCGGCTGAGGGAGTCTGGTCTGCTGTGTCCGGTGGGCCCAAGGACCATGGCCTGAACCAGAGCTGCACCTGAAGAGGAATTACTGAGGGCGGTCTGACAGAACGCAGAAGCAGGGCAGGCTAAGCTAATTGCTAGCCCATGTAGACCAGAAGTTCCGACACTCATCCTGGCTGGTGTTCGTTCTCCTGGACAGTGATGTTTTTTTGGGGGGGTTTTTTGTTGTTTAGTTTGGATACATGTGTGAGTTTGGATATATGTGTTCTTGTAGTTTTCGGATATGTGTTTTTGTCTTTGTCTTGCACTGCTGTGCGCTGGGGGAAGCGATATTTCGTTTCATTTCATGTACTTGTGTACATGAAATGAAATGACAAAGTGTTCCTGATTCGGCAGGCCTAACAGCGAAACGGCCGCATTACAAGGGTAGGTCCGCGCAGACGTGCCGTAGCCCCACACAATCATGTGGGTCTCAGTGGCATGTCAAAGGAGACATTAAATCAGAACACGACATTCCTGCTGGCGGAGAAAAAGCTCCCATTGAAAATATACATCAGCGGAGGGGAGCATGGGCGATGTCTTTGTTCCACATTATCGGCTCTCTCTGTATTACTCACTGGCTGATGACTGGCCGCTGGCTCGGGGATGGAGAAGGTTTTTGTTGGCACAGACTCCACTGACAACTAGGAGAATGGAAGTACACCGAGAGAGGAGGAGGGGGCTGGCGGAGAGGATGGATCCTGGAGTCTGCAGTGTGCTTTACAGTATATCAGCATCTTGCCAGGAATGGATTGCCTACATGTTGCAATAGACGCAACACTAAGCTTGAGTGGCTGAGCGTATGGGGGGAGATAAATGGTACCAGCGCACATTTCCTGTATGGGATCTTGTACACATACGTGTGTATATATGTGGATTAATGTGTGGATGGTAACATACTCATCTATATATGAAGGGGATCATTTTTCAGTGTGATGTGTTTCACGAAAGTTAAACTCATTACAAATTACTACTGATGTTTCCAGCTATCTCCCATCACTTCTTTCAAACAGGAATGTATGTGTCTTCTTTACATGGTGATGTTTCATAAAGGTACATGAACAATCAGTAAACCTGGAGGATTTACAGCACCACCCATTTTGTCAGGGACTTAAAAGATAATTACATTTTTTTAACAAGCTGGTTCTCATTTTCATAGTTTTTGCCATTGAGCATATCGGTTATGAGATCATTTTACTCACCGGCTTCAATTTATTATTTTTGTTTAAAATTTATTTCTGATTTTTCCCTTTTTTCTCCCAATTTAGTGGCCAATCGATCCCTATTTTAATTCAAACACCCACCCTCGCACTGTATGCGTTCGCCAACTGCATCTCTCCGGCCGGCAGTCTCGAGGGGGGACCGCCTCGCCACTTTCGTGACAAGGCGACTCCAAGCCGAACCACTGTTTTTCCGACACACACAGAGACGCATTCACGTGACGAACACAAGCCGACTCCGCCCCCCTCCGAAGACAGCGTTGCCAATGATCGCTGCTTCGTCGAGTCCGGCCATAGTCGGATCTGACGAGGACCGGGGCGCGAACCCCAGTCCCCAGTGGGCAACTGCATCGACACAGAGCCGAACCGCTTCAATTTAGAGATTTTGTGACCACTGCTGGACACAGCTTTATAAGTGTCTTATGGGCAACTTAACACAAACCTTAACCCCATCCTTTCTCACAACAACGATGGGGGGGGGGGGACCCTAGTCAGACTGTATACATGATTTCTCATTACCTATGACTTCTTAATTGTGCTGACTGGGGAATTAGTCAACAGTCACTACTGCCTTACTTCCTATGGAGAATATAGGGTGTCCATTCCTGCAAGTTGAACCAGGAATTCCATCCATCACCGATAATATTAGATATTCCAGATAATGATTTTTAACTTGCACTTTTGTTTTCATATCAAAATATGTAGTTTAGATAAGTGGATCAGAATAAACCTGTTGAAATGGCTCTGGTGTGTGTCCAATGCTCCCATGCCCTTTTTTGGTTTTGTTTTTTTGGTGGATCCCCCACCCCCTTTTTTCCTCCCCAATTGCACTTGGTCAATTACCCTATTTTCCGAGCCGTCCCGGTCGCTGCTCCACCCCCTCTGCCGATCCGGGAGGGCTGCAGACTACTACATGCTTCCCCCGAAACATGTGGAGTCACCAGCTGCTTCTTTTCAACCCGACAGTGAGGAGTTTCGCCAGGGGGATGTAGCGCGTGAGAGGATCACGCTATTCCCCTCCCCCCCGAACAGGTGCCCTGGACCGACCAACAGCAGGCGGCTAGTGCAGCGACCAGGACACGCATTTCCCACCAGCAGACACGGCCAATTGTGTCTGTAGGGATGCCCGATGAAGTTGGAGGTAACACGGGATTCGAACCAGCGATCCCCGTGTTGGTAGGCAACGGAAATAGAATGCTACACCACCCGGAAGCCCCACTCCCATATCCTTTGAGTCACCTATACTCCTTTGAGAGCATAATAATAGTTTGTTTGGTTTTTTTTTGGGGGGGGGGGTTGAGCCAACATTTATTTCATACAAGTGGGCGTCACTTCTTACTAAATGGTGACTAACTCGTCTTGTGTTGCACTCTTATTACTATACACAATTGTGTTACCAGTAGCCAATGATGAGAGCTTGTATCTCGCAGTGTGGTCATCCTGCATAGACGGGGGCCAGATGTGCAGGTCTGTCTGATGAGGAAACTGTAGCAGCACTGACCATGGTGGGGTAAACCTGATAGGGCCCCTTGTAATCAGCTAGAGGCCCCACACTCCCACTGACATATAGCTAAGTGAGTAGGATATGGAGTGAGAGAGTAAGTGAGGGCAGCTCGTTGGGGGCAGGAGGGCGGGGAGTGGGGGGGGGGTGCTGGGGGTTGAATTGTAACATGCTTTCATAGCTTCCGTCTGAAAATAGGTAACTGACGCAGACCCACAATGTATTTGAAAATCATGCAACAGCCAGAATAAAATATATATAGACATTTTCAAACATGCACGAGAGAGAGAGAGAGAGAGAGAGAGAGAGAGAGAGAGAGAGAGAGGAGAGAGAGAGAGAGAGAGAGAGGGAGAGAGAGAGCGAGAAGGAGGGAAGGGAGGCGAGAGGGAGAGACAGACAGCCAGGGGCATCAAAATAAACACAAACCACATGAGAACATGAAGAACACATGTGTGAACATGGAACGGGAGTGCGTGCATACATGCATATATGGATATGTGTTCTGCATGCGTGGCTTTATGTCTGGTCATATGGGCTCGAGTGTGCGTTTGTTTTCTGCGTGCAATCGTGTGCAGGTCTGCGTGTACATTTGTATATACATACGTGTGTTTATGTGTCAAATGAGGGACAAAGAAAAAAACTGCAAACAGAGAGGAAAATTAAACGTACAACAAAATAAATAACTGAACTGAGTATGTGCCCTCAAAACCAGAACAAATAGAATAAAAATGTACACGAAATATTTTCCATCCCTCTTTGTTTGATCCACTGCCAAAGAGGAGCAATGAGAGAACAAGAAAAAATGGGCGAGACCCACATTGACCATCGCTGCGGATGCCCGCGTTCAAGGAAGCTTTTCAGCAGTCTATCAGTGTGCTTGATTTAAAATGTGGTTATATTTGGAAACCCATTTGGCTCAGCCCGACTTGCCAAAGCGGCGAAAACTCCCGCTGAAAATGAACCACTCACCCTGAACCTAATCACAGTCTGTTGTGCATACTGAATGTCAAACACTGGGGGAAAGGTTGAAAATTATCAGTCTCACACACACACACACACACACACACACACACACACACACACACACACACACACACACACACCCGTCCAACGTCCAGGGAATGAAAAGAACAATAAAATCTATAAATTTTTGGAACTCAGAATACTGAGTTGGAGTCACTCTGCCCCTTGACCCCCCTCCCCCCCCCCCACACACACACACACACACCTCTCCCCCACCCACCTGGGACTGTTTGGCTGGCACAGGACCAGCGTGGAGCGAAAGAGCAGTCTGTTTATTCTGACATGCAGTTAAGTCTAATCCTGGCTGGCCTTTGATATGTGATAAAAAGCAACCGGCTGAGTGATCTGGGATTAGAGGCCACTGGGTCCCAGCTCCTTGCCGACACTGCCTGACTCCCTTGTTGTGGTTCCCTGACACCGGAACAGCAAGGATCTGAGCCTGGCTGATACAGAGGGATCGAGGGGAGGTGGGGGAGAGAGAGAGAGAGAGAGGAGAAGGGGAGAGACAGAGAGCGCGAGGGGGGGGGGAGGGGGGAGCGAGAGTAGGGGAGAGAGAGAGAGAGAGAGAGAGAGAGAGAGAGAGAGAGAGAGAGAGAGAGAGAGAGAGAGAGAGAGAGAGAGAGAGAGAGAGACAGGAAAGAGGGGGAGAGCAGGAGAGAGAGAGAGGGAGAGACAAAGATAGAGAGGAGAGGGAGTGACAAGAGAGAGAGGGAGCAACAAAGACAGAGAGAGAGGGAGAGAGAGACAGAGAGAGACAGAGTGAAAGAGAGGGGAGTGAGAGTAGGAGAGTGATACAGAGAGAGAGAGAGAGAGAGACAGGAGAGAGGGGGAGTGAGAGCAGGAGAGAGAGAGGGAAAGAGAGAGGGAGAGACAAAGATCGAGAGAGAGGGAGTGACAAAGAGAGAGAGAGAGGGAGAGAGAGAGATGTTTGTTTGTGTGTTTGTGTGTTTTTGACTGTCTTATCTTGTTTGTATTGTTTGTTATGACATTAAGTGTCATATGTTATATGTCATATGTCATATATGTTATTAATGCTTTGGCAATATGAGAGTGCTTGTCATGCCAATAAAGCAAATTTGAATTGAATTGAATTGACTGAGAGAGAGAGAGAGAGAGAGAGAGAGAGAGAGAGAGAGAGAGAGAGAGAGAGAGAGAGAGAGAGAGAAAGAGAGAGAGAAGGGGGTGAAAGGCAGAAAGGTTCGGTAGAGAAAGGGAGAGAGCGAGACACACATTGAAGGACAAATCACATAGAATAACAGAGGAGTTGAGGAGATACAAGCAGCATAGAGAATAGAGGGAGAGAGAGAGAGCACGTCCTACTGCCACACACCTCTACCCTCTTTCCATTATATCTCTCCATCAGTGTGACCTCTCCTTTACAATGGTTTCTGCTTTCACTCTTTTCATTCCTCGATCTCTCTGCATGTCTCTCCCCTGCTTTCTCACTCCCTCCTTTTCTCGGTTCTCCGTTTATACTATCAGCTGTAGTGCCCCCCCCCCCATTGGTGTCCGGGGAATACAGTGCACTAGTCATTAGCATTAGTTAGCAAGCAATTAAAACTCTTTAGACATTTCCTCTGATCAGTACTTTGATGCGTGGATCTCCGATTACATCGATATTCACTTGGGGAGATGTGAGTGTGTGTGTGTGTGTGTGTGCGCGCGCACATCTGTAAGTATACGTATGTATGCTTCTGCGAGTGTGTGCATGTGTAAGCATGCGTACACAAACACTCTATTGGGGCGCATGTTTTCGTCCAACCAGCAAGCCAGTCAACCGATGAAGCAACCCCGCCCTTCACCCCTCCTAAAACGCCCATGGTAATGGGCCTCAAAAGTGTTTGAAATAGTTGGAAGAATGACACACGCAAGGAAAAGAATGGCAGAGCCAAAGCAGCATGAAATAAACTGGCCTCGAGGAGAGACAGAGACCAGAGAGCAATTTGTTTCCCCCTTCTGCGAATTAGAGGCCGGAGCCAGCCACTGTCTCTAAATGGGAACCAGCCCGGTTCTGCCCAGACACCACTATTTGGGCACAGTAAGTGATTTGAGCAGAGAAAAACATCGGCCAAAACCCCACGTCTCCTCTGGGCTACGAAGCCAGCCTGAAAAATTCTTGGGTGTTCCTTTTAAAACAATCTTCGAGAAGGCTTATATAAGTGTACAGTGGAAATATCTAATATGGTGTCAAACCTCTCCGGCGTCTGCTTTGTTATACCAGTATCATATTTGTAATAGCCAGCCACGTGTCGTCTCTGACCTTCTTGTACCGTCAAGAGCACAAATCAACACATACTGCAACACGTGCAACACAGGGGGCTGCATGCACAAGAACACAAACATGTGTTATTCTCTTTATATGTGTGAATAAACGGGACTAGACTCCCGCTGGATTGTGGGAATAGTGAGTGCAACACCCCCCCCCCCCACAGTACACTAAATCCCCAGGAGCCAGCTCTCTCTCACCTCAGATGACACTCCAGAGAATGAATATGGCGTTTTCATCAGCCGTATCAAAGAAAAAGACATATTAGGTATCCAAATACGAGTGGAAATAGAGCCTCGCATACTCTTGGCCATAGCTGGGGTAGCTAACGTTTGTTTTGCCCTGCACATGAAAGATGCTGCAGCACCACACCAGCGACAACGCGGGGGTAAGATCAGAATGACCAGGGGGGAAAAAAAGAAAAAAAAAGGACGAGTGGAAATTCGTTTAATAAAATAAAAAAAAGAAGGCTGACAACACTTCCTGAAAACAATCCCTAAGTATCTCAGCGTTCGGGCCTTCCAGAAGTTCATCACCATCAATCTATTTCAAATTCAACAGTTTTGAGCCCAAGCGCCATTAATATCAACTTAAAAATGCACAGTCATGTTATTTTTTTTTCATCCCTGTCCCATTTGCATCGCCTCTTTACTCTGGCTCGGCGCTATTTCCATAAAAATTTAATTCCTGCAGGGATGGCAAATGTGATGATGGTGTATGGTCTGTGTCTCGTCTGCAAAGTTATAAAAAAAAAAACCTCACTGCGTAAGAGCGGGCATTGACATGTATGTATATTCTCTGAGGTTATTGAATTTTAGACACTGTTTTTTATCATTGCACACACACACACGTTTCACATCATGAAACGTGTTTACCCAAGATTGCGGCTATTGGCATACGGGTAGGAGATGAGTCACCGGCTGGACCTCCGACCGACTTAAGCTCTGCCGAGAGAGCGCGTCAATCTACACGTTGGATATACAGTACACGCACAAAACGAGCACATGCGCAGACACACACATATACACAAACAAACACTCGCATTATACGCGTACAGACGCTGTGTCTGACCAGGCACACATAAGCCTTCCACGACTGTTGATGTCACAGGCGCCACCATGACAGGGGCAGAGCATCCTTGGAGGGAAAACAAGATGCACATTCTCTGGTCACTGATGTCAACAGGCACAATCTGCAAAAATTAAAGCAAATGGGACGGGTGACTTCTCTTAGAGAGGGAATATTCTTTTGAACAGAGTATTTTTTTTTCTTCTCGATTTTGAGGGCGTATTTTGGCACGGGGATGAGAAGAGGTATGACTAGCCTCTCTACCTCAAGCCAGGCCATATGATGTCAACCAATGACAAGCAGGCTTTATGGTTTTCCACTCACATACTTCGCACTTGTGGCCACTTAGCTCATCCTGTCCGCTGAATAGAGATATTCATTTCAATTGATTAAATGCCAGAGGGTCACACTTTGAAGATGCACAGAAGAGACAAAGCGAAGGGGGGGAAAATAATGGACGGAGGAGAGAACATGAGGGAATAAGATGCTCCGTTTTAGCCGAGACGGCAGGGAGGATTTTTTAGCGAGCCGCCGGCGAAGGCTACGTCGCTGACGATTCCTGGCACCGGCTGTGTGTCTTCGGGGGGGGGGGGGGGGGCGTCTCTGCGATGCCCAATTATCTAAAGGTGGGCCAAGCCCCCCTCAGTAAGCAGCCCATATGCTCCCCCTCCCCTGGCCCAGCGGCCTCATGTGCCTCAGCCAAAACACACAATCTGTCCCGATTACCCCACCCCCCTCTTCTTTGATACTAGGCCCAGCTAAACTGCGCACATGTCTGGTTTCCCTCGTCCTATTATAACTCAGCTTCACCGTAAACCACACACACAACCCTCCACTCCTTGCCTCTGCTTTCCTTGATCTGTGACATATTATACCAAACTCATCCAGCAGCTTTGAAGCAGCTCGCAGGATAGAAGCCGGAGCCCCGTTTTGCCAGAGACCCCATGTGGTGCTGCATGTATGAGCTCATATGTACAAGGAAGGAGAATTTCATCAAACGGGCCTTTATTTCGAGGGTGAAGCAGTGGAGACGGTTTGTTTCTCCGTCCTTGCGTCCTAAAACCCGGTTGCCATGTTGGTAAAGCTGGCCCTCCATTCATCACACAGCTGGGGTGCGACATCAGAGCCCCGCTCCATGCAAAGCCGGGAGAGAGAAGTGACAGCTTCCCCCCGGCTCCTGCTCACTTTGCTGCATGCAGATCTTGGCCGTAAGGCGGTGCAGGGTGTAGATGGCGAGGACCAAGCAGCATGCAGTGTCACTGATGGCTGTTTATTCGGTTAGAGTGCCGTACTAATGGTCCTGCACATAGCATCCAGGAAAAGGCAGTACTCCTGTTGTTCTCAGCACCCGGTGCTGTGTCTGAAAATACTGACACATACCCACATATATACATCTACAGACTCAACTACAGAATGTGGAGAAATTTGCATGTGCTCAAATTCAAAGGCAAAATCTGAAATGGCCATCTCTCTCTTGCTCTCTCTCTCTTGCTCGCTCGCTCACTCACTCACACTTGTTTTTCTCTCACTGACTACACATTCAGTCCTTAGCCCCTCACCTTAACCATCAGCACTACATGGCTAACCTTAACCCTTACCTTAACCTTATCCTAATTCAAACCCCAACCCTAAAATAAACCCTTGAAGATGTGAAGACTGGCCATAATCTCTTCATATTGCAAAAAATGTCCTCACTCTTATGGTAAAAAGCTATCCGTCTGAACAAATATAATTGAACAAGAACAGACAGACAGACAGACAGACACACACACACACACACACACACACACACACAAATGCATGCACATACCCGCACTCCAACATATGTTCACAATCAAAAAGAGAAAATATTCCCTTATCTTATCTTATTGGATTTCCAATTCAAAGCAGCGTAGGAAAAAATGCAACCCCGTATGAAATTTCAGGTGACATATTTGCTTTATATGATTAAACTCCATTAAAGAACAAGATTAATAGCAAAGAAAAGCAAGACAAATGATTCTAGTCTAACAAAAATCTAATACTAGCGATGTGTTCCTGTCCGGGGAGATGTTTACCTCCTCTGCACATAGCAACGCAAGAAGTGTATGTCTTGCCATGGCAATGATGATGGTGGCATAATAGACTCCAAGGACAACAAACAGGCAGGAAAGAAGGGCTCTCAAAGGGGCTAATGAGTAACTGCAGGTCAAATATTGGTGAAATATGGGCCCTGGGAGGGCGACGTGTCATGTTTGAGTTTGAACGCAGCCACCCGGCCGTGAGTTCTGCCAGCTCGGCGCAGTGCAACACTCAAATACACCCCCCCCCCTCCAGCTTTTCACATGCTTTCATTAGACCCTGAACCATCATTAATCACAGCACCCTTATCGGACAAGCCTGGCTGAAAAAAACAGGGAGGGTTAACGATGGTTTAATGCAGGGGGGGAAAAGGCCATACACATTACAATTACAATAAAGGAAAGCCGGATCGGCGACAGGCACGCACGTACGCATACGCACAGACACGCTCGAACGCATGCAGTCGCACCGCAAAAGCCGTGCACGCTGCTATCTTTGCATATGCTTTACGCGCCAAAGCCTTATCAGTGATGAAGTGAGAGAAGAAGAAAAAAAAGAAAGAACAAAAACAAAACTGTTGGGAGAGAATGCTTCTTCTGTCTGCAGCAAGCATGAAACCGGCGTATGTGTTGTGACAGGCCTGGGTTTAATTCTCACCGGGGAAGGTCCAGGCAATGCAAACACCTTGTTACGGTGAAAGTCGACACTTCAATGGGACTGAAATCACCCGTCAAGATACCAATCAACCAACCTGATCTTTTCTTTTCTTTTTTTTGGACCCCCCCCCCTTTTTTTTTCTCCCCGGTTGTATCTGGCCAATTGCCCCACTCTTCCAAACCATCCCGGTCGCCGCTCCACTGCCTCTGCTGAGCCGGGGAGGGCTGCAGACTACCACATGCCTCCTCCCATACATGTGGAGTCGCCAGCCACTTCTTTTCACCTGACAGTGAGGAGTTTCGCCAGGGGGGCGTAGCACATGGGAGGATCACGCGATTCCCCCCCAGTTCCCCCTCCCCCCCGAACAGACACCCTGACCGAACAGAGGAGGCGCTAGTGCAGCGACCAGGACACATACCCACATCCGGCTTCCCACCCGCAGACACGGCCAATTGTGTCTGTAGGGACGCCCGACCAAGCTGGAGGTAACACAGGGATTCGAACCGGCGAGCCCCGTGTTGGCAGGCAATGGACTAGACCGCTACGCTACCCGGATGCCCCGATCCAACTTGATCTTTATTTCCTGCCATATACGTAGTGCTCAATGCTCCTTTGTTTGCAAAAAGCAGAACTGCCACAAAGAGGTGTATTATTCACCAGTACAACTTTTGTCGTCAAAAAGAAAAACGAAAAAAAAAAATGAAAAAGGAAACTCAACGGAAAAAGGGCTGAGTGCTGCATCACCGAGGTCTTTGCTCATGCTGACGCACCAGTTACACCCTTTCAACTTTGAGTGGTGTTGCTTGCTCTGACGTAAGCAGCAGCCCAACTTTTTTATGTGCCAAACCTGATGAAGTGGATTTTACACTGCACTTGCGTCCAACACATTATTCAATGTTAAATTGTCAATTAAACTTTTATGCTCCAATTGGAGAGAGAGCCACAAATCCTCGGCTCCATCTTTTATTCATTCTGGCTACGTTTGCCAGATACATAAAGTCTCGTGGTATGCAGCACATCTGAGCTGTCTGTCCATCACTCAAGTCTTTCTTAACAGTCCACAGTAATAACTTTATGTCCACTAATTGGATGACCTCTTTTAAAGGTAGTATATACCCGGGTCCCTTCGCTGTCTTTCTCACGCTCTTTCTGTGTGTGTGTGTGTGTGTGTGTGTTGTGTTCGTCTAACAGATCAGAACCAGTTGGGACCTCCAGAGACAAAAGGTGGGAGGGGGTGGCGTGGAGCGGGCAGTAGGCTCCATAGTCGGTTTAGGAGTCACACCACATCAATCCAGCGGAGCATCTGCTTCAAAGCTAATGTCTCACACCTCATTTACCCTCACGGTCATTTTTCTCTCCAGGAATCCACGACAAAAGAGAAAGTAGCATGATTGGCATTAAAGGCATCTTCGCACATATGGTCCCAAAAAAAAAGAATCTATAACAGAATAATGCTTACATTCGAAACCGCAAAGGGCGAGGCTGGACTCGATTCCTCTTTTCAGCTTGACTATTTTCAGGAAGTGGGATTTTTTTTCGCAAATATTCAAGCGCTGGAAAACAACCCAACACTGAACGGCGGTCTCGTTTACAGTTCGAGCGACTGTGCGCCAAGTGATGTGATGCCGATACTGATGGATGCACGTACCGCTCACACCGATTTTCAGGGAATTTCGGAAACTTTAACACGATGTGTGTGGGGGGGGGGTCGACCGCGATACAAATACGACTGTGGAAAGATGTTTCTAGTCTGCTGAACCTCCTGAAAATGAAAACACGTTGGCGATCGCGGAGGATACAATCGCAGAGAGAGAGAGAGAGAGAGAGAGAAAGGGTTGTTCATACCTCCTGGCACGGTGGACCAGAGGAAAGAGAGGAGCTCACATTCCACATTTGGAATCCACCTGAGAGCCTACAGTCATCCTTTATGTTCTCCAGCCATTAAAATCAGAACGGGAAATAAAACCCAGGAGCATTTTTGGACAGGAATTCGAGAGAGAAGAATACCCCAAAGTTCCATTTCACACATTCTCCCCCTCCCCCTCTCTCCTTTAACAGGGATTTTAAATCTTTTTGTCATGACGTGAAATAGAAAGGCACACATGCACCGTGTTCTCAGGTCGCTGAAGACCTTGAGGTGTTTTCCTCACCTTTCAAACTGCACAGACGCATCCAAGGAAATCATATCGGACCAGGGTCAAAAAGTAAGTGCCAATAATTCTTAGTTCTCCCCCAGAGAGACAGTTCAAATACCATCAGATAAATCATCGCTTATAGCGGAGAGCGAGCGATGCGAGAGAGAGAGAGAGAGAGAGAGAGAGAGAGAGAGAGTGTGTGTGTGTGTGTGTAATTCTTAACTCTCTGAGCAGTCTTATGCAAACTTCACTTATCTCATAAGCCACTCACAAGCCAAGCCAGTTAAAAGACACTTTAACAATTGTCCAGCTGTTTTCAAAGGCTATTCAGCACACGTCTGTAGCAGACCTGCCTCACCTTTGCTTCATAACTCTACTGCAGATCACTTTAGTAAAAAAAAAAAAAAAAAAAAACACAAAACACAAAACAGCATCTCTGAGCAAACAGATGAAAAAGGAAACATAAAACAACACTGCTCATATGGAACTGTCACAGAGATTAAGGTTAAAGTTGAATTAGGATCAGGTTAAAGTTAGGGTGAAAGTTAAAGAGAAGCTGACATGCCCTTTCTGAACACATTTTTTAACATTGGGAGTTTGAATCATAACTGAAAATGGGTGTGGTTTTATGAATTCAAAGCTATTGGCTACTGTCTTCGCGTGGGTGGGGCTCGGTACCGCTCGTCACTTGCCGTAGAAACCACGGCATGGTGGTAGGCCTACAGCACGGCAGTGCAATACGACTTGGCGAATAATATGTCCGATGATACAAATAACTGTTAGATAGATAGATAGATAGATAGATAGATAGATAGATAGATAGATAGATAGATAGATAGATAGATAGATAGATAGATAGATAGATAGATAGATAGATAGATAGATAGATAGATAGATAGATAGATAGTGGATAAAAAGTTAGGATAGATAGATAGATAGATAGATAGATAGATAGATAGATAGATAGATAGATAGATAGATAGATAGATAGATAGATAGATAGATAGATAGATAGATAGATAGATAGATAGACAGATGAGACAGATGATAGATATTTAGATAAATAGATAGACAGACAGACAGACAGACAGACAGACAGACAGACAGACAGACAGACAGACAGACAGACAGACAGACAGATAGATAGATAGATAGATAGATAGATAGATAGATAGATAGATAGATAGATAGATAGATAGACAGACAGACAGACAGATAGACAGATAGATAGATAGATGAGACAGATGATAGATATTTAGATAAATAGATAGACAGACAGACAGATAGATAGATAGATAGATAGATAGATAGATAGATAGATAGATAGATAGATAGATAGATAGATAGATAGATAGATAGATAGATAGATAGATAGATAGATAGATAGATAGATAGATAGATAGATAGATAGGTAGATAGATAGGTAGATAGATAGATAGATAGATAGATAGATAGATAGATAGATAGATAGATAGATAGATAGATAGATAGATAGATAGATAGCAATACGTCATAGTAAGATCAATAACAATTATAATTAAGTCTCAGCAAAATAGCACAAACTTGAGCCAAGTAGCTTGCAGGAGGGGGTGAAAGAACGGCTACTCCGTGGTTTTATAACATCTTGCTATGGACACACCCTATATGCAAACTGACTGGCGTCTGCGTATCCACCGGCACAATTTGACACTGGGCACCATCTACAGTCAATCACAGATCTCTATCGAGTGGCCGCAGACGCGCTGTTTTGGCCACTGAATTTCTCCGTGGTCACATTCCAACTCGGAACATCAATAGGAATTTTCAGATTTTGATGTCAGCATCACTTTAAGGGTAGACATGTAGTGGTGGGTAAGGTTAAGGGCTAGGCGGGGCATCCAGGTGGCGTGGCAGTCTATTCCATTGCCTAACAACAAGGGGATCATCAGTTCAAATCCCCGTGTTACCGGTAGCTTGGTCGGGCGTCCCTACAGACACAGTCGGCCGTGTCTGCGGGTGGGAGACTGAGAGTGGGTATGTGTCCTGGTCACTACACTAGCGCTTCCTCTGGTTGGTCGGGGGCACCTGTTCGGGGGGGAGGGGGAACTGGGGGAAATAGCGCGATCCTCCCACACGCTACATCCCCCTGGTGAAACTCCTCACTGTCAGGTGAAAAGAAGCAGCTGGCGACTCCACATGTATCGGAGGAGGCATGTGGTAGTCTGCAACCCTCCCCGGATCGGCAGAGGGGTTGGAACAGCAACCAGGATGGCTCGGAAGAGTGGGGTAATTGGACAATTGGGGAGGAAAAACAGGAGAAAAAAAAGGTTATGGGCTAGAGAATGAATGTATAGTTAATGAAGGTCCTCACAAGTATAGCACAACAGACATGTGTGTGTGTGTCTGTCTCTGTGTGTTTGTCTGTGTGTGTGTGTGTGTGTGGTGGTGGTGGGGGGGGGATGGGTGATTTTGTCTCTGTCTTTGTGATATGTCATTAAACTGTACGTCGTACATTAGTGGTACACTGAAAAGCTGTACTATTACTCAAGAGACAATCCAGCAGCATTCCACCAAGGCCAACCGGCAGAAACAGAAATATCCCCTTAACGATGGAAATGGCAGAACTGGAAAGAGGGATCAGACTGTCGTTGGGTTTTAGAGCTTGCAGTGCCTTTGATACAGGCCAGTCAACTGTAGCTTAAAGTGAAAGATCCTGATTCACGCTAAGGAGAAAATAATGCAAACCAGCCACGGCTGCGGAGGGGCGGCGTGGGAGTTCACATACGTATGCGCCGAGCCGCCATGATGGAGAAAGCTGTCTACGGTTCGAGTCGGATGAAGACGCAGAGAAGTATGGGATGGAATCTGTGAAGCGTCAGTGGTGACGACCAGCCATAAGAGTGGACACCACACAATTCATCTCCATTAGCTTGTATTAACCTCCCCTTTGAACTGTCACTCCAGTGGACCGGGTCTACGCCTGTGCATAAGCATGTGTAGGCATGGTGACAGTGTGTGTGTGTGTATTTGTGTGTGTGTGTGTGTGTTTGCTTGTTTCATGCACTAACCGTATGAAGTTGATCCAATGATACAATAATAAATGCATCTTTAATGCACTGAGGAACAATGCTATTACTGAATCATTCTGAGTGGCATAAATTGGCTTGCAGTCATCTGAGAAGCAATATTTCTGCTCTTCTATAAAGCAGCAGTTCGTCACTGTTATTAATTTAGATGAAATATGAACTTGCTCTCTGGGTATTATTTGTTTATCTGGCACCGCCCCATTCTACATAAACATTCTTGAGAGACAGCTTAAATATTTGCGGCTTTTGACCCTTGCTGTCTTTTTTTTTTTTGTAATGTTGCAGAAATCAAGGGGTTGGAGGTTATTCTGCTGGTGGACCCGTTGTAAATTACTCGGTAGTCGGCAACTGCCTAAACCGCGGCCTAATTTTTCAGAATGCGTTGAGTCTAAACAGTGAAATAAATACAGCACCGTGTACAGTGTTTGTGCCGAGGGAGACGATGTGTTGGGCGGATCATTAGTCAGGGCGGATGATGATCCCCGTGAACCATAATGGCTTCTTTTCCCCCTGGAGTCTGAACAGGAGCGCGATAATCACTGAGACCAGATGAGACTCATCACACCTTCTGTCTCCTATAGGAACAGACATCCACGCACACACTTTTGTATTTTTGTGTGTAAGATCACAAGGCTCACTGCTCGGCATCAAGTACGCCAGCAGGCAGGAACACACCGATGCATCTGCACAGACAAACGGACAGAGTAAGAGTACACACAAACAGATTCCTGTAACATCAAGTTTTCAAGTAGTGGTCAGAACTTGCTGTTGTCATTAAATTTTTAAATAATTATATTTCTATGGAGTGACAAGAGATATGTTCCAGGTGATATGTATATGAAATTCCACTTCCGGTGTGGGAAGGTGGTGGCAGGAATTCACATTTGCAGCGGCTTCACTCAGTACCGATGTGGGAAGATGGCGGCGCTAACTTACGTTTGCGGCAGCCTCACCCAGTACCCTCCATGTAGGGTCTTGGTCCACATCTGCGTATAAGTGTGTGTCTTCGTTTGATGGCGGGGAGAGCTTGGTCTGCTGCGTCCAGTGGGCCCAGGTACCACGGCCCTGCTTGGAGTTGCGACCGAAAGGGAAAGCTTGAGAACAGTCTGAAAGGACGCAGAAGCAGGGCAGGCTAAGCTAGGCAGTTCCGACAGTCATCCTGGCGTTCACTCTCTTGGATAGTGATTTTGGGGGGGGGGGGGTATATTGGATATATGTGTTTTTGTAGTTTTTTTTTTGCAGTTTGGATATATGTGTTCTTGTAGTTTGGATATGTTTTTGTCTTTGTGTTGCACTGCTGTGGGCTGGCGGAAATGATATTTCATTTTATTTCATGTACGCAAGTGCATGAAATGAAATGACAAATAAATGTTCCTGATTCCTGATGTTGCACCTGGATTATGGAGTTACCCAAGTCAAATACCTGAAGAAAAGAAAGGGATGGTTCTCAAATAGCATAGTCAGGTATTGGCACACTGACAACTGCCCATCTTCCCATGTGACATGGCATTAAATGGAGCAGTGAGCAGTTGCTGAGAGGACAGTTTTAAGTAGGCGGGCCAGCAAAGTGCCCTCATTCTAGACATCTACCGTCTGTCCACTCATCTGCTCCCCATGATGTCACTCCATCCATCATCCCACCGCACGCCACACAGCCCCACTTGGGCACATTCTTCAGTTACAATCAGCCTTTCATACTCATCTTCTGATGACTAAGCCAGACACGGCAACAGACAGTAGCCCCTCAGTTGGCTCCCAGTGGCAGGGGATTTGAGGAGGCTGATATCCATTCTTCCATGCATCTGCCAATCCATGCATGCAAAACTTCACCTGTAGACAGGGTAAAGCACTTGTCCACAGTGGTATAATGACAGGAGATCTACACTTGCCATGAACCAAACTGAATGAAGTACTGGCCACAGGCACAGAATGGGATCCTTTGGTAAATTATTTGCTGGCATTTTCAAAGAGTCGGTGAAGAGGACTATCACAGTATCTGAAATGTGAATGAAGCAGGTGACTTGAAAGTTGTTGGGCTGACTCTATAGCCCAGCTGAGATTACGTGCCCTGGAGCAAGACCTCTGACCTTCAACTTCTGCAGAAGTGCTTAGCACAATTCCTTGTGGGTACAGTCAAAGGAAAAGAAAGAAAGAAAAAAAGAAATCAATAACAGTTTTACAAATCCAAAGTTACTTTGAACAATTCTTAACGACTTAACAACATGCCTCCACCTCCACTTTGTGGAGGTTTTGTCCTTTTCACAGAGAAAAGGGAGACTGTCTGAATGCTCCACCTGTCTTATAGGGGGTGGGGGTGGGATCCTCAGACCTCCTCGGGATGTGCTTCCTCTGAAGGTATTTCACAGCCACAAGGCCAGCGAGCCTCACACAGACAAACCCAAACAAGAAGAAGATTTATAGATATCCCTTTACGTTGGGTGAGATTTCACAAGGAAGGGAGACGAAAGGAGATCATTTCACCCAACACTGATCTATAGATTAGACAAAGAGGTCTGGTTTTGAAGTCAAACGCTTTGATGCTGCTTTTCTCAGCAACGGGCTTACATGATAGCCGTTGGGGGAAAATCCGTCTGCATCCACCGGATCACCCAAAAAAAAAAAGCAGTACACCTTCAGTTGGACTGAGCCACTTGAAATACAGGCCCTCAGGTTCACATAAGGCAAACCGGTAGACATTCGAAACAGATCCTGTATCAGCAGTCTTTCACATGAGAAAAAGTCTAATGAAACATTTGGCGAACTTGGTTACCCAACGTGACATGTGAAAAACCTTCAACATAGCCATAGAAGATCAACACACGGGACTGTCTCCCTCTATCACTTGTTTCCGTATTAATGTTAATAGCACTTATTTGGCTGGAAGACATTAAAGGGGGAAGCGAGACAGAGCAAGGGCGAGAAAAGTCAGAGGGAAAATAAGGACTGAGATGGCAGAGAAATACTAACTAAGCCTCCATGCTGCTTCAACCTCTCATTGGACACTTTGCTGTGGGGCCTGCTCGGTAATTAAGGAGTCTGGCTGAGGCGGACACGTTCACCTTGTTCACAAAGGGGGGAAAATTAAAAGTTAGCCACATTTACCCTACTGGTGCTGTTAATTTTGCCCTCATACATCAACGTACCAAGTCAACCTTTTATGTTCTTGAACTACTTGGCAATAAATATGATTCTGACCCCCCCCCCCCTTTTCCGCAATTGTACCTGGCCAATCACCCTGCTCTCCGAGCTGTCCCGGTCACTGCTCCACCCCCTCTGCTGATCCGGGGAGGGCTGCAGACTACCACATGCCTCCTCCGATACATGTGGAGTCGCCAGCCGCTTCTTTTCACCTGACAGTGAGGAGTTTCACCAGGGGGACGTAGCACCCCCCAAACAGGCGCACCGACTGACCACAGGAGGCGCTAGTGCAGCGACCAGGACACATACCCGCATCTGGCTTCCCACTCACGGACATGGCTAATGTCTGTAGGGAGGCCTGACCAAGTCAGAGGTAACAAGGGGATTCAAACCGGCGATTCCCGTGTTCGTAGGCAACAGAATAGACCGCTACGCTACCTGGATGCCCCATGATTCCGATTCTTTGGCACTTCATAGTAACAATATGGGTTGACACAGCACCTTCTGAGATACTGGGTGAACTGCAAACCCAGATGAAATGGAAACGAGTGCTCGTCTTTGGAAAACGGCTAGGGAAAAGAAAACAAGCAGGGGCCAATATTTACCAGGTCGCAGCAGGACACCGTTGGGTAAGATCCACCAAGCAAGTCTGGAGCAGGTGGGAACACGGGAAAGCTCTTAGCCTTGGTCATCTGCAGCAACGTGCCAGCTCGAGATGGGTTGACATCCGCGCTCAAACAGTCTAACAGTATCAGAAAACACACTTCCAGAGGGCGCCTTGCCTTTCAGTGGAGGTAAAGATGTGTCTCTAAAATCAAATACAGATTACTACTGCTGTGTTTCATCACACTTATTCTCGCTCTCTCTCTCCCTCTCTCTCTCTGCCCTTTCGACTCTTATGGTAAATCCACTTTTATTTCCCCAGCCTCTATCTGCAAATACCTTTCTCTCACTCCTCTTCTCCTCACCGTTGTGATCTTTCTCTCTCTATTCCTCGTTTTTCCTCTGCTTCCTCTCTGTCTGGACTTGTGACAGCAGTGCCTGGCTCCTATTCCAGATGTCAAAGAGAAGGGGTAAATGTTTTATGAAGGTGATGTTAACCCCCTGACAACTCCTAATATGATGATTTATCGTAGCCAAACATCTGCGTATCGGTGTATGGGTATGTGCTGTTGTACTTGCCCCGAGTCCAACTCGGCTGTGCTGTATCCTTCTCAAGATGAGGCTTCTGGAGAAAAGAAAAAGATCTCATACCTTATCGATTGCAAGGATTTTAATGGTTTGCATGTGCAGGGAGGAAATACCTAGTCTGAACATACCCGTAACAACTATAGACAAAATCAGTATCAATCACTGGGAGAAAATCCCCAAGTATTTGTGGGTTTTGCTGTTCCCAGCCACAAGAACCGTAGAAATCATAATAGACAGATTCATCCCTCCTCAGACCAGTGCTGCTTGTCAGCGGATGTTAGGATGGCCATTTATTCCTTTTGAAAATCCAAGCTGTTCCCTCTGGCTGTTTATGTGGACGTAATCCAAGATGGCGAGGGGCAAGATTTCCAAGTTGGAGACACTAGCTTGGGATAGTGGTTGTCTGCGAGGTCTGCAGGAGATCATATCAAGCCTGCCACAAGTGTTGGAATTCACAAAATATGAATTCATGACTTGGAACAGGTTAGTTGGCATTATGATGATTTATCAGCCAGATGAGAGAGCAGATATTTATGTGCAGTATGTATTTTGCAGATAGTATCATGGAGCACAACATCAAGCCTTCTAAGAGTTTCTAAATCCCGTTGACGCTGTCGGGGTTCAAACTATACCGCAGCTTTCAGGGAGGGCTCGGTTTTTGCATTGGGGAGAAAGCCTCAGAGAGGACTTACAATGAGTCATTAGTAATAAAACATCCATGCATATATACAATATATATGTGCCTCAGAGACATGTATCAAAACAATCATCACCCATGACAAAATACAGCCACAGAGAATAGAGGACAGTTTTCCCTCTTATGGCCTGTTTGCGACTGTGTCACCATATTTGGGTGGTGATGATAGGAATTACACAGCTGGCTCTTCATCGTGAATGGCTGATGAATCACCCAAATTATATGTACTTATGGATTTTTAGGCATGTACAGCATGGTTTATTACTATAATAATGATAAATCAAACTTACATAGCGCTTTTCTAACACTCAAAGTGGCTTTACAATAAACGGTAGTCAAACAAGACAACAGATAAACATAACAGACATACAGGGGTGGATGGGAAGGGGGGCTACAAGAGGGAGAAGCAGCCACGACGCCAGCAGTACTCTCCAACTTAAACAGATACAAGAGGGGAAAACAACTATTGAAAACAATATACAAATGCACCGAGCAAAACTGTAGCAAAAACAATTTGGTAATTCGTATTTTTCAGACCCCCCCCCCACAAATATTCTCAAATCTTGTTTTCAGCGCCTTCCTTTTTCGAGGCGGCAGGCTCCCCGTGGATCCCCCGTAGTTCATGGCCTACTCTGTTATGTTTCCTCTTTAAGCAGATCCGAGAAGGCCGGGCCCGACTCCTCTGGTGCAGATGACATTTGCTCTTCCTGGTCGACTGGGATTTGAATGCACTGGTTCCTGAATGGGTTTATCTGGCTGATAAGAGCTCCTGCCTCCTGCCCTGGGAGCTTTTTGCTGCTCAGGGACGGGGAGGGCTGCAGGAAAGTCAGATGCCCACTCTCGGGGCTTATCTCCCCTTCACCAAGCATGAAACCCTGACGCAAGGCAAAGCAGGTGTCTGTACCTGTGGGGCATGTCAGCCCCATGCCAACCCCCACATCCTCTTCACTTTCCTGTTTCACCGGCCCTGAGCATCTTGTTTTCTTCCACGTCCTCCCTATATTTCACTTGGCAGCCAAGGTCAGATAACCAACAGATCACCACCAGGTCTCATGCACAATGTATGTTTGAGTTAGGTGATCATGAACCTGGTTAAAGCAAAGTCATTACACAATATCAGCTGTAGCCGGACTGCTCATACTACATACTAATAGAATGCACATTTCAGTATGTCTTTATGCACCTCAATAATCCAGGCAAAGAAATCCAGAAGGTTGAATCAGTACATCTGGACATAATGTTTATTGGGGGAAATGTTTCATCACTTATCTAAGTGATCTCCTTCAGTCTCAACTGACTGCAGGTATCAATATAGTGGCATACCAGCGATCAGTTTCATATGCAAATTACTGTGACATCAACTAGAGTTACCATGGCCATGTGTACTATTCACAGAGGACTGGGGAATAGTTGCAATCACAGTTTCAGCATCTTCATTTAACCTCTCTCTCTCTCCTCTCTCTCTCTCTCTCTCTCTCTCTCTCTCTCTCTCTCTCTCTCTCTCTCTCTCTCTCTCCTCTCTCTCTCTCTCTCTCTCTCTCTCTCTCTCTCTCTCTCTCTCTCTCTCTCTCTCTCTCTCTCTCTCTCTCACTCTCTCTCTCTCTCTCTCTCTCTCTCTCTCTCTCTCTCTCTCTCTCTCTCTCTCTCTCTCTCTCTCTCTCTCGCACTCACACACATTCCCACCCAAAAGGCTTATTTCCTCTTGTCAGGCCATCCTTGTAAATGAGAATTTTGTTCTTAAGTGAATTGCCCAACTTGGATGTAAAATGAAATGCGTTAAATGTGCAAGGAACTACAGGCCAGGGGACATTTTTCCAAAGTAATACGGGCGCACAACAAAGTGGGAGGAGTGTCTGATGGCGTCAGCAAAAATTCACATGTATCGTAAATAATTTCATTGTAAAATATGTTTTAAGCATAAATAAAGACCCGGGACTAAATCAAAATGGATGAAGCAGAAGCGACAAAGTTCTTCCGGAGTAACGAAGGGCCACTTCCGCTTGGATACGAGTAATGTGAATGCAGGAGAATGTAGTATACATATGGTGCACACTGCACATATGGCGCATAATGCATTTCATAAACTGACTCGCATGCCCAAATACTATGCAATATACCCTGCATACTTTAAGCAATGCATGTAGAATGTACAACTATTTCAGGCACATCTGTGAATGTTCTCATTCATCCAGGTCATGGTTATCCAAAGGAGTTGAATCAAGTGCAACTGGACTTGGTATATATCCATGAAGACGTTTCGCTTCTTGGAAGGAAGCCTCTTGGATGAGAGGCTAAACGTCTTCACGGATATATACCAAGTCCAGTTGCACTTGATTCAATTCCTTTGGGTATTTCAGGCACCGCTATTGTCCAATTTGTTTGCTTACTCAACAGAACAATCGATCGTTCCACAGACTTAAGCCCAGTTGGAAGCGAGATTCTTGCGAACGTCGCATTGCACACTCAGCAAACCTCTTCTTTGACGCTGGAAGTTCATCCGCTTTGGTTTGTGCTCCCGAGTTCTCGAGCACCCCTCTGTTATTTGCCTGAAATTTCCCTGCAAGCCTACCTTTAATCAGATCCTGTGCTGAATATTGAATGTTAGAGTATGGTGATTATTTACTCATGTGCTAACGCTGATTGGCCCCCTGGAGAGACTGTTGGTGATTAGGAATAAAAGAGGTTCATTAACGATTATAAGCGATTGTTAGTCTTTAGGGCAAAAAAATATGTTTTTTGTGATGTGTCGATTCAGCATATCACCAAAAGTAACCATAGGGTATGGAACCATGAAATATGGAATATATGCTCTCGGTCGACTGAGAAAGAGATAGAAAGAAAAAGGAAGGACGGGTGTCTTGGGGTTCTTGTGCATGTCTTGAATATTCTAGACATTGCTTTTAAGCCTGGCTAGCACCAGTAGGAGGAGCATTATTCATGCTATTTGGTCCCATACACACATACATACACACACACACACATGCACACATGCATGCACACACACACACACACACACACACACACGGCACAGGATAACACCCTATGGTGTACAAAAAGCCCCATAATTGCTGAGTGCATCTAAATATCACATTAAGCCAGGCAGAAAGGGGTCGGCTGCTGTTATAACCTGTGTTTACTTTGCTGCCGATCACGTTTCCACTCTGTGGTTGGACAAAAAAAACCACAAAAAAAAAAACCCACACAAACCAAAAAAAAACAAAAAAAAAAAACAGCAAGATGAGGCAGCCTGCCAGTCCACAAGCGTCTAGGTGTACTAGTGTTGTAGAGGATATTCATATCTGATACTTGGTATAATATCCATACGCACGCTTTCATTTACCCGGTGGTGAAAAGGTACATAAAACCATTTAAAATACGTCCTTCTCCAGTGTGATCGCTAAATAATAGGCCTGTGTGACTCAAATCCCAGCCTGGGAGACAGTTCACTGTGAGACATCATGGTTTAGACTCGCAGGAAAAGCGGAGCTCAAACAAATTAACGTCCCTTTGTTTATCCCTACATCGCCATGAACATCGAGTCTCTGTTGTCGTTTGTTATTGCGCGTGGTGCCAGGCTCTTCACATGCATTTGACCAATGTCCATTTCGTTCTGCAAACAACTGGGGAGGTAAGTGGACATATTTATGGTTTCAGTTTCTGTGCCACAGAAAACGAAATAACGAAATGTTTGGGGGAAACCCCAAACATTTCATTGGCATTCCACTGCGTTTTTATGACATGCCCGCAGAGTAGCACCAATGCACATCAACCATTGGAAAAACACCGACCTTACTGAACGGGGGGGACGAGGCCAGAGGAAGGATCTGGGCAAAGCATGCAGAAGATTTAATCGCATGAAACTCAAGGACTTCATCGTGTTCCTGCATTACATGTGGCGAGCACCATTTTGTTTGTTTTTTCCCCCGTGTGGACAATTCAATCATGTTTTCCCATGGAAGTGTTTGCTTTGAGGGATGACAAAAGGACAGTCTGGACTGGTCTTTTCGGAGTCCATGCGGCTTTATTTAGATAGCTGTCCCCGCACCTGCCCGAGTACTTATGCGGCCAGGAGGTGTGAGGGCTCACAAAGGAGGTGGGGAGAGGGGCGTCAAAATGATGTAGAGGGTGGTGGGAGAGGGCGGTGCTGTCAGGGTTAAAGGGAAGGGGGGGGCACACTCTCTGATACCTCAGGCGGTTTGATTGACAGGTGCAGACAGGGATCCCGGCAACAAGTGGACTGCAGTTACTTCAGCTGCACCGAGGAAGGGGGAAGAAAGGGGAAAAATACCCTCAGCTGTGACGAATCTGTGGGCCCTCAAAGTTCAAAGGCATGGATTCAAAGAGGAATGGGGAGGGGTGTGCGTGTGTGCATGTGTGCATGTGTGCGTGCATGTGCGTGTGTGCTGAGGCTGGGAGGTGTTTTGGGCAAGAGAATGTGTGTCAGACGGACAGTGATCTATAAGGAAAATCTGGGGGTGGAGGGGGTAGGTGGGGGTGGGGGATAGGTGTTGTTGGGGTGAATTTATTCATCATGACCCCGAATGTATGCAGAGGCAATACAGAAACGGCCCGGCTGCTTTTTAGAGCGTGCAGCCAATTAAAGACAGACAGACACATGAGAACACAAGCCGGGTTTGACAGTGGAAAACAACAAGAGTTTTGTGATGGTAAACAAGTTCGCCCGGCAAGGTCCATGCCCAAATCGGCAGGGTGTTGCAGGGGCTCCATTTGCTCCTTCAGTTTTGCCGCGGCGCGTCTGCAGGCTCCCACAGCACAGAGAATTCTCTCCTTGACATTTTCAATTTTTAATCTCGACTTTGCTGGAGGGATTCAAACTAAAAAAGAACTGTTGTCGTCGTTGTTGTTGTTGTGTTTTTACTTTCCTCCCTATATTTCTGGCGAGTTAAAAAAAAAAAGCAGCCGGTTAACAAGTTTCACATTTCTCAGCGAGACACTCTCGCTTTGATCAGAAATGCTCAAAGAATAGCACACCAGCGCTCGCACCCCGAGAATACTGCTGCATAATTCCCTGCCACAGTTGTCCAAACCGATAAGAAAGAATACCAAATATCGCTTGGAAGACGCAGGAATTAGACTTATCCGTGCAGACGTTAAGTTTGGATTATGGTTTCCCCCATTGTTTGGATAGGCTGCAGTGGCTCGATCCTTTTACAAAACCACAAATACCTCTTTGCAAAGAGGGATGAAGGGAACCAGGAGCGAAGGAAGCGGAGCCCCCAGCGGACGGACACCTGAGCAGGGGAGGTGGGCGCCCCAAGAGCCGTCTCGTTCCAGCTAAAACACAGACTATTTAAGGAGGAATCATAAAAATGCCTAACCCTGTTAAGTATAAGGGCAAGTATTCTCATAACATTCAGATATGGGGGGGGGGGGCATTGGGGAATTCAATCACTGAATTGGTTAAGGCTGTGTTTGCATCATGGCTTTCCTTGTGCTCCGCGGTGCCTGCAGCAAAACTAGATTGCCTTTCCTGAGCCTCCCAAATAACACAGGCGAGGCGGTGTGAAATGGCAAGAATGTTCCAATCTGATTTGACATAAGGGGGATTGTTTCATCCCCCCCCCTCTCTTTCTCTCTCTCTCTCTCTCTCTCTCTCTCTGAGGACAGGCAGTAAAAATGGCTGGCAGTTGTTGTTTCTTTTTTTTCTTTTTTTTTATTAGTTTGGAGACTTGTGTGGCGTGTAATTGGCATCTCTGGCCCCGAGGATCTTTGAGCAGATAATAACCGTCTGTCTAAGAGGGGGGTCTCAGACTAAATGTGCTAAATTCATTACGTGGGACCATTATTCAATTAGGCCACTCTATTAGGTGATCTAATATTTGCAATGGTACTTTATTAGAGCCAAGGTAAAGAGGCCTATAAATGTCCCCGCAGGACGCCGCGTCCGGAAGAACCTGTCTTCCCGGTTATTAAGATAATGACCGAGACAGTCGGGGATGTCTGAATGACGAATGGGCTTTGACAACATGAAAATGGAGGGGAAAATACAGTTCTGTCACACTTTTTTGCAAAAAGCGGTCAAGGAACGCCCACAACGGACCACAATAATGTTGTTTGAGGTAATCAAACAGGGCGAACAAACCACAAATTTTCACACTATGGTAATGACTCTATTTTTACAATCAAACACACCCTAGCAACAGGGCAAGCGAGGGCTTCTTAGACTAGGACACGGCAGCGCAGAGCTCTAATGACAAAATGTGGACGACTGTGTGCCTGCAATCAGAAATGGCCAAATGGTTCCGTGGATGGATGGGGAAAAAAAGAAGAAAATCAAAGTACTTTCATAAGTACTGAAGTCCTGAGTTATGCATGTCCATTTGAAGAAATTGCCTTATTTTACTCCATTAAAGTTCAGAGAAAATGTCCTCCAGTGAATAAATGTGCTATCTGGCTTTTGCAAGTAAAGAGTTGTTTTTGCTTTCTGTTTTGTATGTGTTGGCTTATCAGAAGTACACATCTGTTTCACTTTGATTTCCTCATCTTCTCAGGAACACAGCTAGACCTAGTATAATTGGGGGCACCATCATCTCAAATCAGTAACTAAAATCCATAGACATTAATGTATTGCAAAAACAGCCTCTTATCACTGCAGTGCGAGTACAACTTGAACTTTTAACTTCAATTGTCTCGAACACATTTAAAATCAGACACTGCAGTACTTCTATCTGGGCTTATTATTCACCAATACATGGAGGGAGAATCAGAAAGTTCTACTTCTGAGCACTGTTTTGGGGAGATTTGTGAGAAGAAATTGCAAGTTTTGGGGGCATCTGTGTGGTGTAGTTGTCTATTCTGTTGCCTACCAATACAGGGATCGCCGGTTCGAATCCCGGTGTTACTTCCGGCTTGGTTGGGTATCCCTACAGACACAATTGGCCATGTCTGCAGGTGGGAAGCCAGATGTGGGTATGTGTCCTGGTCGCTGCACTAGCGTCTCCACTGGTCAGTTGGGGCGCCTGTTCCGGGGGGAGGGGGAACTGGGGGCAATAGCGTGATCCTCCCACGCGTGACATCCCCCTGGTGAAACTCCTCACTGTCGGATGAAAAAAAGCGGCTGACGACTCCACATGTATCGGAGGAGGCATGTGGTAGTCTGCAGCCCTACCCGGACTGGCAGAGGGGGTGGAGTAGCGACCGGGACAGCTCGGAAGAGCGGGCTGATTGGCCGGGTATGATTGGGGAGAAAAAAAATTGCAAGTTTTTTGTTTTTTTTACTGTACGCAGGTGATGGTGATCATCTAGATGCCACAGAAACGAAGAAGAATTAGATGATGGAAGAGGAGAGGCATTGTGCCGAGCCAAGCTGTCCCACTGACACGAAGCCCCAGCGGACCGCAGGAGGCATCGCTGTGAGGACGGGGAGAGGGGCAGATGGCCCCGCTGGTGCAGGAGCCACACAATTTCATGGAGTATTTTGTGCAGATGTGTCTGTGGTAACTCATGCAAAGGGGCAGTTTGGCCTCTGACAGCAGGTGATGGATAGCCCTGGAGTCCAACTGCGACAAAAAAATACCCTGTCCACTCTTCACGCTCACTTTCAGGCCACAGCGCAAAAATAGTTTTTATGGAAACAAAACACACATAAAAAAAAAGTAAGCTTACTTTTTAATTTTCTCTCAACGGGGCTCCTTCAGAAACCGACATGGTAAGAAAACAAGCATATTTGAGGGCAGAGTCGAGATTGAGAACATTTTAAGGGATCGGACAGTGAGGAGAGGATGATTTAACCACACCGTATGAGTCTCTCTCTCTCTCTCTCTCTCTCTCCACTGATCACTTAGATCAGCTAGTTATGATACTGGGCTAATAAAAGATGTCATTGCTAAATGGTACCGGGTTACTACTAACAATTACTGCTATTATTTGACAGACTGGAAAACAGCTAAAGTTAGAGCATAGGTATTGCCCGACAGGCCTCCAAATACGCACAAAGCAAGACATTGACATGACTAATGAAGTCCTTTACACCCTTAATGGTATTTTCCAAAAGTTGGCTTGACTTGGCATGTTTGTAAAACTAATAATACGCACATCAAGGAAGGAGCCGCCGTAAAGGTGCGCACATGAACAATTTCCCATTCACCTAAACACACCGTGCAATTCCCCCTTGAAAGGTGGGAATTTCCCACAGGAAGATCCTATAACATGCCTGCGATGCATGATCGATGGGATCCAGCGGCTGATGAAAATGAAACAGATGTTTTGAAACCGAAGCATTCGTCTTGTTCCACGCTTCCGCGACGTCCCAGCTTTCATCCAGCCCACTTAGAAAAACAAGTGTTTTACAACGGCCGATGAAACTACGACGTATTGCATCTGAAGGTAATTGCTCCCCAGAAGAAAATGAGTACGGTTTTCTTAAATCACCCCCCCATCTCCCCCCGCTAATATGATTAATGGTCGCACTGTGGCGCATTTAATGCACCTAAGGGGAGTCGCTCGTGCCATGCGTCTGTCAGTGACTCCATGGAAATGTGTGTGCATTCAGAAGCAAAGCAAACATTCGCAGCACTCACGTCGCATCGTCACCAGTTTAATATGATGCCGAGACAGAACTCATACAGGCAAATGGCTGCTTAACGCACAACACAACTCACACGTTCATATTCCCAAACAGCAACATGTTTTTATGCATTTACACAACGCTGCAGCGTCTATGCACATCCATATGCACATACACACACACACACACATACACACACACATATATACACACACACACACACACACACACACACACACACATATATGTACATTCCATCTAGGCCTATCTATGTCAGTGTTTTGCACTCTTGTCAGTCCTGCCAGGTGTCTTGTTTTATGATTGCACCTGTATAAGCCCTCAGAGAGCCCGGCTCGTCCCCGGCCAGCTGATCTGCCAAACCACCACAAGAGGAAGTGGGAATCCCCCACATTCCCTGAGCCGCCCCGTTCCTTCCTAAGATGACTGACAGGTCACGCCTCTTCCCTCAGGCTGTAGAGATGTGCTTTCACTTCCAAAAATCATTTACGCCCAACCTGTCTGTAGTCAGCACAGACCATCACACCCTCACCACTAATGCACACATGAACACACACACACACACACACACACACACACATAGGTGTAACACTCATGCACATGCAAACACACACATACACACACACGTGCACATAGGTGCAACACCCATGCACATGCAAACACACACACACACACACACACACACACACACACGTGCGCACAGCTAACGTGCCAACATTCCATAAACATGTCATTTGGAAGCTACGCTTGTTTTCCTAAATTTCAACTTTTCATAAATGAGCGGGGGAAAAAAACCCTCATTTGTCAGACCGAGACCCGTGCATGCTTTAAATTATACATTTCACATACACAGGTATTTGAGTGGCCTCAGTTGCCCCGCGGGTAATGAAACCTGCTACAGCCACAATGGATTATCTCAACCTCTGATTGAAGTAATAACACAAAATTGACCAAAATTGCAGCCATGAGGTTTTCACATTATGGCAGCAATACAGCAAAAGCACATTACTGGATTATTTTCATGCTTTTTTTTTTTTTCATAAACACCCTAACCTTTAAATGCCAAGTCTCCATAACTAACTGAAAAACCAAGCCAGAATTCTTCGGTGCTAATTAATCATCTTGTCATGTGGATGATACATAATAATATTAATATATGTTCAAAACACCGGCTGTTAAGCTGTCACTGAAGAACCCTCATAAAGATGAATTGGTAAATATAATGTTCAAAGCTGCTCATTAGATGGGATTTTAACACATTTTTACCATATGCTCTGTTATCTGTGTTTTGTGTGGCCAGGGTCCACAGACTGTGTGCTGCTATTTGAGCATTTATCTGTAAAAAGACCCAAACCTCAGACATGCATGCACACAGAAATCACAGAGACAATGGCCAAGTGGCGTAGTGGTCTATTCAATTGCCTCCCAACACGGGGATCGTCGGTTCCAATTCCCGTGTTACCTCTGGCTTAGTCAGGCGTCCCTACAGACACAATTGGCCGTGTCTGCACGTGGGAAGCTGGATGTGGGTATGCGTCCTGGTCGCTGCACTAGCGCCTCCTCTGGTCGGTCGGGGCGCTTGTCCGGTGTTCAGGGTGGGTGGGGGGGAATAGCATGATTCTCCTATGTGCTACGTCCTCCTGGAACAACTCCTCACTGTCAGGTGAAAAGAAGCACCTGGCGACTCTACATGTATCGGGGGAGGCATGTTGGTAGTCTGCAGCCCTCCCCGGATTGGCAGAGGGAGTGGAGCAGCGACCGGGATGGCCGGGTAGTGTAGCGATCTATTCCGTTGTCTACCAACATGGGGATCGGTGGTTCAAATCCCCGTGTCACCTCCGACTTGGCCGGGCGTCCCTACAGACACAACTGGCCGTGTCTGCAGGTGGGAAGCTGGATGTGGGTATGTGTCCTGGTCGCTGCACTAGCACCTCCTAGTTGGTCAGGGCACCTGTTCAGGGAGGAGGGGGAACTGGGGGCAATAGCATGATCCTCCCATGCGCTACGTCCCCCTGGTGAAACTCCTCACTGTCAGGTGAAAAGAAGCACATGGTGACTCCACATATATCAGAGGAGGTATGTGGTAGTCTGCAGCCCTCCCAGGATCAGCACGGGGGGGTGGAGCAGTGACCGGCATGGCTTGGAAGAGTGGGGTAATTGGACGGATACAAATGAGGAGAAAAAGGGGGGAAAATCCAAAAAAAAGAAATCATAGAGACATTCTGACTGTATACTTATACTGTATGTACTGTCGGGGCTCAGCAGCTTCTTCTAGAAAGTTCACTTCATGTCTGCAATTTGCAATATTCACACCCTCCATGCTTGATTTGTATACCGTGCTACTGGACTACATCCAACTAACTTGACAGCAAATAACCCAAAACCACCTGTCAATTGAGTCACCCACTTCCTGTGTCCTCCGCGCAAACGCATTCAGGTGTGTGTGATTAGCCTACGCCTGTCCTAAAAGAATAACGCTTAATGCAGAAAAAAAACCCTAATTTTTAAGGAAATCAGAAAGTTTGACGCAACTCTTTTTACGAGTTTAACTTTAAAGGATAACGATGTAGAACTTCCCCACGTTGAGTGGAATGAACAATTCCTGTTTCGATACATTTTTGGGGATATAATATAGATTTTTATCTCGTTCTGTTCATTCGACGTCAATGTGCAGTGGCAGAAAATTGCTTTCATGAAGTAAAGTTTCAGATGAGGCGACCGTTCTGTTTTTTCTCAAGGTCAGTTAATTTAAAGTTGGTTGTTCGGAGAGAGAAGCAACTTTTTTTTCCCCAGCCGTTTTCCTCTCTGATTACATCACTTCGCATCGGAAGCGCTAGTCATGAGTCGGAGTCTCAGATGAGTCAACCTGCGTAGCGGTTTCCTAAGCCAACCCTGTAAAACAAAGAGGTCTTATCTCATCGAGGCAAGCCATTACTGCTTTTTTGTTTTATTTATTTATTTTCTATTTTGAGATACTTTATTGATCCCCGTAGGGAAATTAAGCTCCGCATTTAACCCATCCTAGCTGTGTAGCTAGGAGCAGTCGGCAGCTGCCGTGCAGCGCCCGGGGACCAACTCCAGTTCACAGACAGGAGTATTAACCCTAACATGCATGTCTTTTTGATGGTGGGGGAAACCGGAGCACCCGGAGAAAACCCACTGCAGACATGGGGAAAACATGCAAACTCCACACAGAGGATGACCTGGGATGACCCCCAAGGTTGAACAACCCCGGGGTTCGAACCCAGGACCTTCTTGCTGTGAGGCGACAGTGCTAACCACTGTGCCACCATGCCGCTTTAATTTCAGAGCAAGAAAATCTTTGAGAAGTCACATATCACGGGATGAGTATAAGCAGCAGAGGGACGCATGACTGCATAGCAGCAGCTGAAAACGAAGCCATGTGTTCAGAACACACGGACAGCCTTGCAGGCAGATTTATCAACTCAACCACCATCGCCCACCACCAGGGCACATCGATGCCATCAGCGGCTAATCTCTGCTAACTTACTGTTCCACAAATAACCCTCGGCTATCCACAATATGGCTTCTTTGCCATGATAAGGCGGAATAGCCCCCTTTAAGTACTCCCCTGTCTCCTGCTCAGCCTTGACCAGGGGAGGTGAGGTACGACTCTGGCTTTGCTGGGGCAAAGAAACGGGGGTTGGCCGGCCAGATACGAGACAGTGAGGCTCAGACGACGATAATCACAAGGAGCAGGAGATGACGACTGTAGCACAGATTGGATTAACCACTATGGAAAGATGATGGCGGGCCTATGCAGAACAGCGCGAGTAAGAGGGGAAATGAGGATTGGAGAGGGAATCAGGTAGGAAGAGGAGGAAAAGGAAGGGTAGGAGGATGTAAGCTGGGGGAGATGGAAGATAAGGGAATGAGAGACTCCAAAGGGCAAGAAAAGAGGGTAAAATGCATTAAGGGCTGGCCGTTCCAGGAAAAGAGGATCACAGTGCCAATTCCAAAGGGCCTATGTTTTATTTTTTTTTTAAGAAGCCTAATTTCCTCTATTGTTTATCTTAAAGGGTGGATTTAAGGTTCAGGAGGCTAATTAAAGGACAGTCTGAAGGGATTAAAGAGATTTGATTGTAAAAGTCCCTGCTGCTGTCTTACATAAATCACAGTATCCAAACCAAATGCAGATCCAATTGGGGCCGGTGGTTTGTTTTCTGAAATCCAATGCCGTGTTTTCTGTAATCAAAGTGTTGAACCACGAAACGGCATGAATCCATTACCAGTGAAAACAACAGAGAGAGGAAAAAGGTGTGAGAGGAATGTTAAACTATGCAAACTATAAAAGGACGCTGCAAAGTGTTGCTCACAACACATAGCTGTCAGTCAGCGCACACATATTGCCGCTGTGTGCATG